>NC_044507.1:20789543-20934543 GCF_902362185.1 Chanos chanos | reverse complement strand
TTTCCCATGCCACAGACTGGAAAGGAGGAGAGAATCACAAATCAAAGAGCAGTGTGGAAAACCACAGTGACAGAGCAGTACTGTGGAAAATAAAACCCTCACGTTTGCCTTCTTATATGAGTCCAAACAAAACCCTGTCTCCACACACACACACGCCACACAGCCCCCACACACAGTCACCTCACACCAAAACAACCCAATCACATTCAGAATCAGAGACAGAGACAGAGACTGAGAAAGAGAAAAAGAGACAGAGAGAAAGAGACAGAGACTGAGGGACTGAACACAGCTACGCAGACACCGCACTGAGCACAACCACAGAGGAAAGGAAGAATACACTCAAAGAGAGTGAGAGGAAAAAATAAATTCAGACAGGAAAAAGAGACAGAGACTGAGAAAAAGAGACAGAGAAAAAGAGACAGAGACTGAGACAGAGACAGAGAAAAAGAGACGGAGACAGAGACAGAGACAGAGACAGAGACAGAGAAAAAGAGACAGAGAGACAGAGACTGAGACTGAGAAAAAGAGACAGAGACAGAGACTGAGAAAAAGAGACAGAGACAGAGACAGAGACTGAGAAAAAGAGACAGACAGAGACTGAGGCAGAGAAAAAGAGACAGAGCCCACCACAGGTCTGTCATTGAGGTGAATGAAAGAGAAAGACATAGAGAGAGAGGGAGAAAGGAGGGAGAGAAAAAGAGAGAGAGAGAGAGAGAGAGAGAGGGAGAGAGAGAGAGGGAGAAAGGGAGAAGGGGGGAGAGAGAAAGAGAGAGGAGTACTGATGAGGTGTTATTCTGTAAACGGAGTCCTTGTAAAAAAGAAAAAAAAAAAAGAAGAAGAAGAAAAAAAGAAACATCCCTGCTGTTTCTTAAGCAGATGTTGTAGCGATCACGCTGATCCACATTAGCACCATTAGCACTTTACATGTCACCTTCATTGCTATTCCTATGCTGGCTCTCCACGCCATAATGAGGCAGTCATTTGACTAACAGTGTTAAACTCTTTAGGCTCAAGTGTCAGAGACGCTAAAAAAAAAAAAAAAAAGAAAAGAACAGAAAAGAAAGAGAAGAAGGAGGGGTGGAAGAGAAGACCCCAGAGAAAAGCTCTGGTTTCTCACTGACAGAGTGGGAAGGCCCGTGTCGGCAGAGTCTGTTGGTAGCTCTGTATTGTAACCATTATAGTCCTCTAGCTGTGTGGAGTTGTCTTTTTTTTCTTTTTTTTTTTTTTTTGAGGCTCTTGTAAAATCACAGTTGGCAAACAGAAGAAGGGAGAGAGAGAGAGAGAGAGAGAAACAGAGAGAGAGAGGGGGAAAGAGAGAGAGAGAGGGAGAGGGAGAGAGAGAGAGAGAGAGAGAGACAGAGAGAGATGGCAGACCATCAGGCTTCAGTTGAACGCCCTGGCCTGCTCTCTAATGAGAAGCACATTTGGAGGAGCTGAAGTATGCTTTACGTGGCAGTGCGCTGGATTCAGCACTTTACTGCCGAACGCTCTGAGGCAAACTCTTTATAAATAGACAACGAAACGGAAAAAAAAAAAAAAAAGCAAAGCTGGTACAAGTCTCCTTCTGACATTGCGCAATAATAAAAATTACATTCAAGGATATTTTCACTCCCCGTCTTTTGAGAAAGTTTTTTTTTTTTAAAATGTCCGAAAGAAAGATACCAGTAAAGCAGAAGCTGCTCAGAAATGAAGAGGAATTGCCTCCGACCGATCTGTCCTGACCCGTGCGTGGTTGGTTTAAAAACGAGAAATGAACGTCTCATACTACAAGTCCTTCAAAATGTTTACAAAACACAGCAGAGTCATCTTAACGCTTGACGATTTCGTCTGACATTTGCCCAGTAAGACACAGCCGTCTGACGCGGGAAGTCCTTAACTCTAGCTTTCATTCCTATACACGCTAGTAAACACGGACTGCAGCCTCTCACACACACGCTGTTACATTACTGCTCCTGCAGCTGGGTGCTAAAATTGTAATGTTAGCCACTGACACAACCTGAAATGGAACCCAGAGAAAGAATATGTATGTGTGTGTGCGTGTGTGTGTGTGTTTGTGAGAGAGAGAGAGTGAAAGAGAGAGTGAGAGAGAGTGATACACAGAGAGAGTGGAAGAAGGCAAAACAGCTGCTGATAACGTAGCTTGAAAAAGAGTTGCTGAAGGGGTCTCCCTTTCTTCGTGGCATGCTCACACACACACACACACACACACACACACACGCTCTCTCTTTCTCTCTCTCTCTCTCTCTCTCTTTCTTCCCCTCTCTCTCTTTCCTTCTCACACACACACACACACACACACACAGCAGCTTTACTCTGCAGCCACAGCACAAAGGCAAGACTGGCATAAAGAGAGAGAGAGTGAGAGAGAGAGAGAGGGAGAGAGAGAGAGGGTTAGAGGGAGAGAAAGAGGGAGAAAAGCAGGAATACGCTTGGTAAGCAAAGTAAGAGGGAAAAAAAAAATACCTGCTCCACCATCTTGCTCCCTTTTTCCTCCATAAACTAAGCAGCTGCCTTAGTCCCAAGCCCCACAGCATCTGCCCAGAGCAAGCATCAATTATGGATGAGGGTGTGTGTTCACCGCTGTGTGTAGCGCGAGTCTTGTGTGTGTGAGAGAGAAAGACAGAGTGTATATGTGTGTGAGTTTGAGCATGTGTGTGTGTGTGTGTGTGAGTGTGTGTGTGTGTGTGTGAGTGAGTGGGAGGGAGGGATGGAAGGGGAGGAGTAGAAGGAGGGAGCTAATGCAAGCAAAACCTATGCCTCCCAAATTCTCTCTCTGTCTCTCCCTTTTTCCCTTCTCACAAACTCTGCCTCTGCCTGCCATTAACGGCCGTCCCGCAGCATTGGATGAGACTCCTAATGGTCCGCAAGATCACAAAAAAAGTAATAATAATATTGACAAAAAAAAAAAAAAAGTGAAACTTTAAGAAATTAATTCTAAGGCAGCAACTGAAAACGGAATCTATGTGACACCATTGTAACGTAGTGTGTCTGCTTCTACACAAAGTGCTTCTCATAGCAAATTTAAGGACAAGATAAAAACAGCCAAATAGTCATCCATAAAGGCCCATTTTTAAATGAGATATCTTTCCCATAAGCTTTTTAAAATACAGCATAATGTCAGATTATTCAAACTGTGAACAACAATGTGTTATTCAGATCAGCCTCATATTTGAAGAGAAGAGAGCAGATTTCCAAACGTATTGTCTCTTGAACATAAAATATCAGTATAATATCATCCCAATCTCACTTCATTACTAAGACACGTCATCCCATGTCAAATGTTTTAGACGAGTGAATTCCCGTGTGGTTACTACGCAGCGTCAGTTACTCAGTGATCCTGAATGTCAACTGTTGACTGTAGGTCCGCCGCAAGTGGCCGATCTCCTCTGATTTTCACTGGATTCCCAAACTGATTTACCATTGCTATGAAACACACCTCCCTGCTGCTTATCAGCCCTAAGCCCTGCTGCTGCAGTACTAGCGCACTAGTACTAGTACCACGCCCTTACTCTCAGACTGTTTTGCTCTTGCGCAGCGAAATTCTCGCACGAATTCGGCTGAAGCAAGGCCTTCCCAGTCTCCTGCTGGTTACGCCCTTCCTTTTCCTTATAGATCGGCTCCCACATCAACCTTCACCTTTGTTTTCCTCATTGTTCGATGCCTGATACACGAAGGTGTGTGTGTGTGTGAGGACAAATGGACTGCCCCCCCCCCCCCCCCCCCCCGCCACTCAGGTTAAGTCAGCTGGCTCAGGTCCAGGCCTGTAGGGGGCCTGTTCAGCTGGACTTACCTAAGGTTTAGAGGGTAAAGATACAAAGACCCCCCCCCCCCCCGCTCCCAAAAACAACTGCCACACAATGACACCAGAGTCAGCCACCTCAGCACGGGAGGCACTGGGGCAGAAAAAAAAATAAAAACCTGCCAAACTTCCTCCTCTACCTCATTTATTCTGCTGTGTGTTGGCACCAAATGAGTGCTCAAAGCTTCCCCTCGTACTGCAAGGGCTTCAGCTTCTGTTTCATCCAGCGTGTTGTTCACACCCTTACTGAGCGCTTCTCTGGTGGAGTTTGCTGTTTGGTGAGTGTGCAAGACAGCTTGGAAGCCCCAACATCAAATCTTGCTCTTCCGTCTCCGAGTAAACAAATTAATAATGCAGGAGGCGTTGTAGAGCGCTGGTGCAAACTCTTTCAAAAAAAAAAAAAAAAAAGTAACCCATTTCCCAGCAGGCGGGCTACCTTTTAAACATGCAAGCCCCAGAATACACGCCTGGCAAATGCCACGCTGATATAACGTGTAACAGTTTAGCTTGCTGATCCGTCCTTAGCAGCAGCTGCGCGCTCTCTATCTCTCCTTTCCGGAACATTCCGAGGGAGACAGGAGGGCGAGCGAGAGCGTTGTTTGTGCCAGGCCTGCGGGACCACGCGTGTGCTACTGCCCAAGAGGTGCGTCAGCTGGCCTCCCGTTAATGGGCAGGCCCAGTGGATGGGCCGAACCGCGGCTAACCTTGCCTTGTTTCCCATTATCATATTAGCACACATTAGCAAGAAAGAAAAGGAGGGGTGGGGGGGGGGGAGGATGCACTCATCTGCTGCCTCAGCTTTGCTTTAGCGTGGCCCACCCGCGCGTTAGCACACCATGCAAATGAAGACGTGGAGAAGGATCAGTTCATCAATCACGTTCACGGGGGGATAGTGTGCGAAGGAAGAGGATTAGCGGGGCCTCCGCGGACTCTCTCTCAGGTCTCCTTCCTGTCACGCGCCGTCTTTAATTAAACATCTTAAAGCACTCGCCCAGAATGCTCTCCAGCAAAACCAGGAGTCGCGCTGCTCGTTTGTCAAACCCCGAACACAAACCGCTCTGTTCCTCCGCACGCTGCGTCCCAGACCCCGCTCTACCTTCCGAACCAAGGTGCGCACGGAGCAAACACCTGCCTTCCCTCACTGCAGATAGCATCTCCTCCGTCTGTGTGACCTTAATTGCTACCTGATGGGAACTTTGGTGGCCCTGGTTATGACAATGACACTCTCCAAATAGCTTGGCCCTTGCTCTCATTAGAGGGAAACCAAAGCCAAAAAAAAAGGCAGGATTTTATTTTCAGGTCAAGTGATTGGTGAGGAAATGACAGAAGGCAGATGTGTCCTGGTTGTAACTTGCCAGCAGAGACCGTGTGTGTGTGTGCATGTGTGTCTGCCTGTGTATGTGTGTGTGTGTGTGAGTGTGTGTGTGAACTTGTGTGAATGTGTGTTGTGTGTGTGTGTGTGTGTGTGTGTGTGTGTGCAGGGTGTAATTAGTATTAGGGGCTGATCTGGATTAAGTGGTGTACTGTGACGGACACAAATCCCGTCTAGTCGATATCAATAACAGTAGAAATCTCTGTAGAATCACAAAGAAAACACTCAGTGCCACTGAATGGAAGACAAGACCTTGTGCAGGGGACTTGCCACACACACACACACACAAACACACACACACACACACACACACACACACACACACACACACACACACAATACACTCATTTACCAATACACCAATGCTGGGCACGTCCACGCACATACAAACCACATAAACAGCGCCCAGTGGACACTTAGAAGTAATTAAAGATCCGACTGTTAATCTTTCAATCAGAAACGAACTTTTCAAAGGCCTAAAGAACGCAACAGTGGAGCGGGCAATGCACCAGTGAAAGGAGAGACAGACCACACAGAGCCAAATATGTGAAAGCATTTTTAGACACACAACCAAAGAAAGTGTGCCTAAAACTGCAACAACATTATATTACAATATTACATTACATGACACTGTAAATATGGTGTTTACTTTTTTTAGACATGAAGTATGCACTTTCCCCGATGGCTTTGGGCCAAATCCTGGCTTTTTTTTAGCATGCTGCGAAGGTTTAAAATCGCTCGCTTACTCAACTGCACACAACTCTGAACCACAAACAGGCAATTTGGAATAAAAAAACGATAATCTGAGCCATGGGTTTGCTAACAGACCTAGTCTTTCCCTTTGGTTTAATGATATTGCATTTTTTTTTTCCTTTTAGCTCTTCGCTTTCATAGCGTGGGATGCCATAAAATATCACTGATGCTGTAGAACTAAGATATCGAGAATTGGATTTAACAGAAACTCAAGTGGGCGTGTGTCGAATTCAAAGCTGTGCATTCATTACCTCCATTATCTACCTCGGTTTACAAAACACGAGTGCTCTACCCTGCCCCCTTCATACACAGATCATTTCAGTCCTCTTTATTGCTGGTCCTCCGGTTGCATGAGGCTGTATTGTATGAGGGCAGAGGGGGCATGTCCCTGAGTCTTCTCCACTGACTTGTGCGTTTCATTATTTCAGATACAGTCGGCTGACCAGAGCCGAGCTGAAAAACCCCAGTCACTGCTCCCCAAAGTATATGCCCGTCCATCAGCTCGCAGGACTGGGGCGCTCACAGATACAATTACTTCTATCTTCAACCAATCGCAAGACTGGATCGCTCACAGATATGATTACTTCTATCTTCAACCAATTGCAAGACTTGATCGCTCACAGATACGATTACTTCTATCTTCAACCAATCGCAGGACTGGAGCGCTCACAGATGTGATTACTTCTATCTTCAACCAATCGCAGGAATGGAGCATTCACAGATACGACTACTTTTATCTTCAACCAGTCGCGGGATTCATACCTGTCATGAATATTGTATATTGATGAATACTGAAACATTGTTGACGAGTATAACTGCTACGCAGATGTAGTGAGCTGCACAGCGAGAACACGCCATTCTCTCACTCGTACCACGCAGCAGTTAGTCTATTGGACTTATAATTACTATGCTATGCTATTGAGTGTGAAAATCTGTGAGATTTAACAAGATCTGCGAGATTTAGTCTCACGTACATGAGATGTGGGAAATGTTGAAAATCTGTGAGTCTCCAGGAAAAAAGTGGGAGACTTGACGGGTATGAGGACTGGACCACTCACAGATACGATTACCTCTATCTTCAACCAATCACAGGACTGGACCACTCACAGATACGATTACGTCTATCTTCAACCAGTCACAGGACTGGAGCACTCACAGATACGATTACCTCTATCTTCAACCAATCACAGGACTGGACCACTCACAGATACGATTACCTCTATCTTCAACCAAGAGCTTCTGCAGATCACCCCTTTTATTTATTTATCTATTTATTTATTTATTGTTTACTATGGATCCAGTGTGCTGTCTGAGAAGACAAAAGGACTGGTGTGCTGGGCTTACAGTATACCTCAGCTCAGAGCTAATCTAATTTCATTTGTCTGTACTGTTCTGAATGTATCGGGTTTATCGTTCAGGGCTGACCGTTTCACAAAGGCGCGGAGATTACGTCGATTTGTTTTGAGTTTTTTGGTAACTCGATGCAACGCTGAAAAGACTTGTCGGTGAGGGGAAAAAAAGAAAGAGAGAGGAAAAAAAAACCTCGCATCCGTAAAGGAGCGGAATGAGAAGCATCTGAGCAAAGCGAGCCCGGGATTGAGTCAGATCTGCCGATACGGAGCGGGTCCAGTGTCGTCCGCAGCCGCCCTCTTCCTGCACGTTAGCCTCTGATACGCATCGCTCTGCAGCGTGCGGCTCCAGCCCCGGGCTCTGCTGCAGATGAGAGCTGCATATACATCTTCACATCGCAGGCCTGCTGCCTGGAGCCTGCCCCCCTTTGCTCAGCTGGAACAAATCTGCTTTTTATTCTGCTCTGCGCAAAGCTCATGTTCTACCGCGCTGGACTTGGAGTTCAACCAGCTGTGTCCAGGCTCTCTCTCTACCCCTCTCTCTCTCCTTTCACTCACCCTCTCTCTCTCTCTTTTTGCCCCCTTCTCCCTGTGCACGACACTCGCCCTTGCTCACTGCGGAAGAAGCGCAGCACGCCATCAAAACATTGCCATGGCCTCTAATAAAGCCAGATTGTTACAGATCCCTGTTTTAGGCTAATTTACTAATCAGTGATTTGGGGTGGCTTCCCCAAAGCTGCTGCCTTGTGCCCAAAGACGACCATTCCCTTTTTCCTCCCTCATACACACACACACACACACACACACACACACACACACACACACACACACAGGCACTCTCCCTCCTCCCAGCCCCTAAAAACACCCTCTCCAGCTCCAATGCGCTCTAATTACATGTATTCAGTGTCATGGTGTTGAGGAGAAGGAGTGTGTGCCAGAGACGAACAGACAGCAGCAGCAGAAAGAGTCCTAACCATATGGATACAGCCTGCAAACTGTCACACTCACTTTATGGATGTTATCACACAGGATGCAGTCAGGCAGGTTCACAAACAGTCCCCGGGCAAAGGCTCTGCACACACACACACACACACACACACATTGTGAGTCACTTGTCCTCTATTACCTTTCATAAAATGAATCTCTCTCTCTCTCTCTCTCTCTCTCTCTCTCTCACTCTCTCTCTCACTCTCTCTCTCTCTTTTTCCTAACTCTTAGAGATGGCTCATTAGAAGTGAGTTTAATTCTATTGTCATGTTTGTGTTATGAGTGCATGAATGAGACACAGCTAACTCCAGGCTCTCTGTGTGTGTGTGTGTGTTAGACGATTGATCATTGTTGATCTCTGCCGCTCAAGGCTAACACGCGACGTTCAAAAAAGGGCTGCTGCTTATGTAAGATCAGTGTTCTTTAGATGTGACTGAGTCTTGCGCGGGGAACAAACGGGCAGAGAGCTAGCAGAAAGCACGCCAAAGAGCCAAGCCGTCACAGCACAGTCAATCTGTGCCTGTTCAAACAACCAAACAAGGGCTTAATTACAAGTTAGCAAGTTAGCGTGGTAGCTATTGCTTTGCTTGATACAGAGGTAATTATATTACCAGAGCTCTCTCTCTCTCTCTCTCTCTCTCTGTGTATACTTGTGGTATCTTCAGAGGGATCACATATTTGGCTTTTCTTTCCTTCATTAGCATCTCAGTGATTGTGCATTAGCCCCAGATCAATGACTTATTTAGCGTGTGGCGTGACAGGGCTCACAGATTTATTATTCAAGTGGGCGGTGATGGAAGTGATCAGAGAGGCTCATGGGTAACGCGCACTGGCTGCTGCCGAAGACAGCGCCTGAGTCATCGGCAAGCTTCTCATAGGAACCAGCGCAGGAGAAAACAATAGCACACACACACACACACACACACACACATACATTTCTCTCTCTCTTGCTCTCTCTCTCTCTCACTCACTCAGGGCTATTAAAAGAATTTCCTCTGATTAACTCAAGCAATTGAAAGCACAAAAGTGAATGCACACATGCTTTACTGGCTCCATGTACTGGGATTTAGAAGATTAAATGAACGTTTGACCAAGTGTTTGTGCCTAAGTGCGTGTGCATGTGTGTGTGTGTGCGCGTACGTGTGCGCGTGAGACTTTGCAGGTGCTCGTTTGATGTGAGTGGTTTTTGTAGACGCTGGCATGTGTATTTGAATGCTGTGCCACAAAACCAGTGCATGTCTGGAAGATTACAGAGGAATGTACATTTCCTCTCCACTGATATGAAATATGAATGGGGAACGAACCCACAGCAATTACTCCAACTCCAGACTTCACACACACACAAACTCACACACACACACACACACACACACACACGCATGCATGGTGACTGTGGTCTTTTAGTGCGACAGAGTCACAAACATAACAATGCTTATGGGAACCATGTGTTCTTCCTGCGCGCTGCTGCAACACTTGTCAGGTGGAGGTGATTTTAATTGCTGTGATTATTTACCGGGCTGAAACAAAGTGGTGTGCTGGTGCTCCAGCCATCCTGTCACACTGGTAGACAGGAACACGACGGTGAGAGCGAGCTCATTTCCCCTTCCTCCTCTCTGACTCAAAGCTACGTGGTGAAAGAACATTCATCATGCTTCATGTTTAACCTTGGAACCATGTCATTTACTCTGACACTGCTGTCTATGTTTTATTATGAACTGCATGGCTAGCCAATCTCTCTCTCTCTCTCTCTCTCTCTCACTCTTTCTCTCTTTCTCTCTCTTTCTCTATGTCTCTCTCTTTCCGTCTGTCTGTCTCTCTCTGTATCCCTTTTCTTTCTCTGTCTGCCTGTCTGTCTCTCCTCCCCTCTTTCTTTTGATTTAGATTACATGCTTTTAAATTGAAGCTTGTGCAGTGTTGAAGCCAACCCGTGATTTTAAGTTGAAATTCGTGCAATGGTGAAGCTGGCTCGTGATTTTAAGTTGAAGCTTGTGTAGTGTTAAAGCTGACTTGTGATTTTAAGTTGAAATTTGTGCAGTGTTGAAAGTGACTCATGATTTTAGGTTGAAATTTGTGCAGTGTTGAAGCTGACTTGTGATTTTAAGTCGAAGCTTGTGCAGTGTTGAAGCTGACTTGCGATTTTTTGTCTTCCTCTGTGCTTCTCTCTCATATTGCTCACACTCTGGATTATCTGCAGATCAATAGATAGCTAAGCAGCTCAGAGGTTTTGATCAGTGGACTGCGCTATTTTTACTGCATGTAGAAAAGAGAAAAAAGAGAGAGAAAAAAAACAGAAAAGAGAAAGCAAGAGAGAAAATGAGAGAGAAAGAGAGAGAGGGAGAGAGAGAGAGAGAGAGAGAGAGAGAGAGAGAGAGAGAGAGAGAGAGAGAGAGACAGAGAGAGAGAGAGAGAGGACAATGGGGAGGGGGAGGGAAAAAAGAGAGAGAGAGAAAGAGAGAGAGAGAGAGAGAGAGAGAGAGAGAGAGAGAAAAAAGAGGACAGCGAAGGAACAAAGCCTGAAATTCTGGCAGCTGCTGGCGAATCTCTGATGGTTGTGTCAGGACAGATGTTGTGTAGCGTATCTGGGAGTGCTATGACCAGGCCTAATGATATCTGGAGCAAACGCACAGGTACACTAAGAGCAGAACTAATCAGCCACAGATGGACAGACACGCCGAGAGAGCCAGAAACGGGCCAGGACACAGATGTGTTTGCCAGTTTCAGTGCCAGCCCCAGGCCCCCGGTCCTCCAGGACTCCGCAACCAGCCGCAGTCGCCGTCTCCAATCAATTCTTTTAATCATGTCTATTAGAAATTGCAGCAATTGTGCTTGGCTGGCGTTTAAAGTGGATTTGACGTCTCACGGCAAGGTTTCTGTCACGCGAGGAGGACGCGCGTAAAGCAAAGCAAAGTCTTTGATAGCGCGTTCACTTCGTAACGAGCCATCCGAATGATCTGGAATGGAATTTACCAACTTCCTTTTCTTTTTCTTTTCTTTTTTTTTCTTTTAATAAATTTTGCGTAGGGAGGGGTAGATTCATTATTATATATCTTTTTTATCCTCTGAGCTGCTTTCACAGTTTCATTTGAGTTTGCAAATATTTACATAAGTATTGTATTTCATCAATTATTTCAACAGAATATTAATGAAGCTGGCTATTCATTTTCCGTGTGGCAGAGAAATGAAGGGGTTGTGTTTTTTTTTTTTTTTTTTTTTCCCCACGTGTCTCCAATGAGTGAGTTTGGAGGGCTGGCATCTGTCATCATTACGCACACGTTTAAGAAAAATCTTGTCATCTAACAAGATACAGCCTTTCTCTGCCAGATGTTTCGATATTACTGTTGTAAATGTTTACTTGGCACAGTAATTCAAGCTATTCGTCTCCAAAACCACGAACATAAAATACTCCAAAGCTTTTAGAAAACATACACACACACGCACACATACACACACACACACACTACTGTTGGCTGTTGAAAAAGCCAACGGTGATAATGCTTTGGTGGTAGATGCTGCGTGTGTGGATATGGCCCATCTGGTATGAGTTCAAACGGCTTCTGTTTGTTTGCGAAAGTGTAACATCAAATTATTTTTCTCACATTTTTTTTTATTTATATCAGTGTGAATTACAGCAGCCGACAGGGTTGTGTTGCGGTCTGGACCAAAGGCTCTGTCCTGTGTGTAGTCAAAGACAATTAAATAACAGTAATGTGCCCCCTCCCCACACCCCCCTCCACCACACACACACACACACACACAACATGCTATCTGCATACACAGCGTGTTTAAAGCTACTCCTGGAGGTACTAGATTTGCTGAGCAAAGGGCTGCTGGGGTTAAGGTGTGGAGGATGAGTGTGTGTGCGTGTGTGATGTGTGTGTGTGCACGCACGCGGGTGTGTGTGAGTGTGCGTGTGTGGTGTGTGCGCGTGTGTGGTGTGTTTGGTGAATGTGTGTGTGGTGTGTGTGTGTGTGTGTCTGTGTGTGTGCGTGCGTGCGTGTGATGCGTGTGTGTGTGTCTGTGTCTATAAGGTATGGGGAATGATTGAATGATCGAGAGGCTTGGGGTGGGGGTTGGGGGGTTGTAAATTAAAGGTGTGACTTGCAGAAGCCCCAGGGTTTTCACAGGGGGTTATCGAGGCTTTTCACCCATCAGCCTCCCCGTCACACACATCAGACGCCTCCCCATAAACTGCCAGGTACATTTCCCTCTATCACCTCCTCAGCTCCTCCACGGCTTCTCCTCAGGGCCCCCAGCGGCAGGTGATTTCCCACGATATAAAACCGTAGCTGTTTTGTTTTTTGTTTTTTTTTTCTGTTTGTTTGTTTATTTGTTTGTTGTTTTGTTCCTTCTTTAAAGTGACTCTCTCCTCAGATATCCTCCGGTGTTGTGACTTTTGGAAATTGACTACAGAATTCTTCGCCCTCCGGACTCACAGTGGGCTGATGGGAAGTGCAGTCCTTTCTTTCTTTTTTTTTTATTTTTTTGGGATTAGCCAATGAAAAACAATTGCTTAAAGCTGGAACGTTCTTGGATGTTTTCTCTGGATGATGAGGAGAAAAGCCATAGCCTTAAGGGCAGAAGACACACAGGGTCTGCCTTGTCTGCACCCTCTCTGTTTCTCTCTCTCTCTCTCTCTCTCTCTCTCTCTTTCTCTCTCTCTCTCTGTGACATGGCTGAATGTTTTTCGACTCTGACGCTGCCGCACTTAGTGATGCGAAGAGGAGGTGACAGACCAAGCAGACAGGCCAACCTTTGCACTCTTTTAATAGACAGGCGAGCGGGAATCGCACACTGTCAACGAGGGGACGCTCCCCGCTAAACACACACAGACACATGACGGGCATGCCCACTCCATCACCCTCACATGCCGCTGTGACAAAATCCATTAGCATTAGAGATCTCAGCTTAGACACCCCCCCCCCCCATCCACCCACCCACCCTCTCTCTCTCTGTTTCACCGTGATCTGAATCCCACCCAGAGAGCGCATGCTTTGGTGTGTCCAGGTTGCATGCATGCTCCGGCGCAGGGCTGCGGGCCCAAAGACTCCGCTAATTATGCTTTTAATTGTCGCAGGGATTCCCGCCTGTCACGGACGCGTCTGACGAGTCGGACTTGACTTATTGACAGATCCGCCAAGCGTACTTGCCGACCTGACAAAAACACATTGATTAATTACAAGCCATCCGAGACAATTAAGCGAAATGGGATGCAAAAAAAAAAAAAAAAAGAGGGAGAAAGAGGGGGGGAAAAAACCAGTGGCAAACGACTTTCCGCGCGTACCAGCCAAGCCTCGTTTCAACTCTCTGAGGATACATCAAACAATTTCTTTCCCCGTGTTTCCAAGGCAACGCTAATATATTAGCTCGCCAGTGTTACTGGAAAGCATTTCACTTGACAGTTTTAAAAATGATTTAAAAGCCAGCTCAGTATGTGCACCTCATCCCCACTACAGTAAATCAGGGCTCTGGATCCATCCAACCGCAGCCCAGCCGGCGGGAGAGCAACCTCCGCGGCTCTCGGAAAGAACCGGAAAGCTAGTTTGGGTGAAATATCTGCAGGTGACTTGACTTCTAACCCTTTGTTCGCGCTCTCCTGAGACACAGAGAAGCGCAGCCCATTTGTTTTCACAAAGGCATAGTGCGTACTAGATATTTCATTCTCACTGCTATTTATTAGCATTTTTTTTGCCGGTGCCTGCGGTGCCTGTTCCAGAGGATTATTGGTGAGAGAACGGGCAGCGGGCTCTTGTGGAGAAGAACACTCTTCTGCTACTTCTATTACTCCCCTCCCCTCCTCCCCTCTCAGCGAAAGGAGAGACGCCGGCTTTCCCCAACCCTCTCTCTCTCTCGCTCTCTCTCTCTCTCTCTCTCACCAGCGAAATATATTAGACCTACGCCACGCTCTGAAATACAGCTCCTGCATTCTCTCTCTCTCTCTTCATCTCATTGTGCTGTCTACCCCCGCCTGCCACCCCCCACTTCCTTCTCTCTCTCTCTCTCTCTCTCCCACTCTTCTTTTCTCCTTGCAGACCGATTACTCCCTCGCTCCCTCAGATAGCTACAGACAAACACGTAACAAAAGGCAGAGGAGCTCCCGGCACTTGCAGTAAATGAAGGCTGTGCTAGAGCCCACCGAGATGCATTAGATTAGGTAATTGGCCGATGAGTGATGGCGCTGGCCAGCCTCCGCCGCAGAGGTCTGGGGAAATAAGTGTTTGCCGCATCCTGCGTATCCGTATCACGGCTCGCAGATTACGGAATGGAGCTGATGGAATAATGTCAGCCGAAACACACACAGCTTAAATTGAACTGTCAGGAACCGTCAAATCCATAATAATCTGCCCGGAGAAAGCTAAGTCCTTTCAAACGCTATTTCAATCGCCTTGGACTTTGTCACTCTCAACTCTTGTTTTACGGGCCACACGACGTGGTCCACTGAGTGTTGTTTTCTGTTGAACTGGAACAAGTTTTTTTTTTTTTAAAGTGACTTCTATTCCTCATTTGCTTCAGAGTTTCAATAAAGTTTAAAATTTCCTTCTTTCTTACCAGAGCACAGAAGAGGACAGTCTCAGACTGACAATGGAGCTGTTTGTTTTCTAAAACTCTAAAGGGCTAAAGATTAAAGATAAACATCACATCGCCGACTCTACTGGTGTGGGGTTTTGATTTCTTCGTGTCTTTGCTGGTTTATATGATCACCTGTGTTATATTAAAGCAGTTTAAATCCTTTAAATAGGCAACGCAAGACCGTGTCCGCATTCACGTCTCCACCCACGGCTTCTACGCTGCGATGGTAAATTGATTTAGGCATCCTGGCTTTCAGAAACTCCATGCTATAAAAGGCTTGGCCGCGGACAAGCACGTTTCTCCAGAACAGAGTAAAGAAAAAAAAAAAACGGAGAGGGAGAATAAAGTGCTTGGAGCGATTCATAAATATGCATAGTTTGCAATTGTTCCCAACAGTTTTTTTCTTTTTTCAGAGTTTGGCCCATAAATGAACCTCGTGAGATGTGAGCGGTATACTTAAATTTTTGAATTGGGTATATCTAAAATTCATAATTAATTTGTAAATTATCCAAAGCATAAGGCAACATCTAAAAACACTCTGTTCGAGCGGCAACCCCCCCCCCCCCCATCCCGTCTTCCGACCCCCTTAAGGGAAAGGACAGGATCACTTTAAAAGAAGCCACGGATCAATAGCCCAGCGTTAATATGAGACTCGGCCACAACGGAATGGCTGCACTTCATTTGGATAATGGTCTAAAAAGCCAGTAAGGAAAAAACAAAAACAACACACACACACACATAAAAAAAAAAACAACAAAAAAACAGGAGCCTCAAACAGCAGACCAGAACACTTCACTTAAAACCACAGCCAAGTACATCAGGGGCAATTTGTCTGTCTGTAAGTCCAACAGAAGCGGAGACGAGTCCACAGGGCACAGGTACACTGGCCTTTATCTGCAAGATGGAGGGCGTCCCAGAGATCAGCTCAGCACAGAGAGGGGGGGGGGGGGGGGGAGAGAGATAATCAAGGCAACTATAGCTCTGAACACTAGTCATGCCCCTCTGAAGCTGCAATTCCTTTTTCCCAAGAAACAATGAGAATGGAAAATCAACTACAGTATATGCAGCTACAGTAACTGCAGAGGCAGCAGCAGCTCAAACACAGGCCAAAAATACACCTCATCCTTTTTCTTTCTTTCTTTTTTTTTTTAAAAAGGATTTCATTACGCTTCTCGCTTCTCAAAATTCAATCGCACTCCCTGGAGGAGCAGAAAGTCTGGAATCACCCAAAATATAATCAAAAGTCACCACCAACCCTACAATTAAATTAACTTTAACAAAAACCCTTCATTTCTACCCCTCAAATGTACTTTGTTATTCATACTCAACGTCCAAGAAATTCTTTCTGGAGGCCTTGTGTTTTTTTTTTTTCTGGTTTCTCATTCAAAAGATTTTCCTATCAAAATCACCTTTAAAAATAACACAACTCTTAAACAGTGCTCACTATTCATTTCTTCTTCATAAAACTCTGCTTTTAAACTACTCCTCATGCTGAGGTAACAAATTTCCTCAGAGATCAGAGGCTGACCCCAGTGGAACACAGACATGGTATATTTGAGCAGTGCATGTAAATGAGTTTGCCCAGAACCAGTGAGCCCGTTTTTTTCACTCTTTAAAACCAGTAAATTCGTTTGGCTGGTATTAAAGGGGAGATCTGTCCCATTTTGTCAGTGTCACTGCGGATATCCATACATACAATGCCATTAAAGATCAGACTAATCTTACACGCCCACCCAGTATCTTCACGTTTCTCCCTATCAAAGGCCGTAATGTGTGTAAACCGTGGGATTAGCCAGAGACTCCAGCTCCTTTAGAGTACACACCCAACTGCAGCTCGGGGAAGAGCACGGAGCCCAACCAGGACAGAGCGCAAACACTATTCCATATACATTCAAATAGGACACAGACGTTAATCCAGGGAAACGTGTGTTCAACATTTAAGACAATTGGAGCTTCTACCATGTTATAAAATTTAAAAAAAAAAAGAAGGAGAAGAAGAAATCAGTCACAGCAATAGTTAATGAATTCTTCCCACGCTTTCACTGCTGAATTCAACCACAGGTATACATCAAGTTAAGTTATGCGTAACTTCAAAAGTGTCATTTTGTTTTGCTCTTTCAGTTGATAGATAACAGGCTTGCATATTAATCTCTATAAGATTAGATAGTCTACGAATGGGAATAGCTCTATGACAAATCAATGCAATTCAAGAAACAAGGCGGTGTAGGTGGAGCATTCTGTTTCATCCCTAACATCCTTTATGTGTTTAGCTACGTGTTACAAATGGATTACGCACTCTTTTCCTTTATGTGTTTAGCTGCATGTTACAAATGGATTAAATACTCTTTTCTTTGCAGCTAGCCTGCATCAGATATGTGATAGAACACTTCTAGAACGGTGTGGCCTCAAAAGCCCAGCCCATCCACGGCTGAGGCTTTGGATGCCCGTGCACTGGAAAATACTGCAGAACCTAATAAAACCCACAAGGCGGTCGAATCATACAGATGAAAAAGAAAAAAAAGACAACCCCCCTCCCCCCTCAAAAAAAGACCAAAAAAAAAGGAAAAAACTGGTCGATGGTTTTTTAGCCAATGATACAAACCCCTTTTAAAACTACCTGACTCTCATTATAATGTAATCCTCTGTTTCTCTAACAAGCTCCCTCCCCCTCTCCCCTCCCCCACACTTTCAGAAATATATGTAAATTTTTAATTTGAATTTATTTATTTATTTCATTTCATCTCATCTGCTGAAGGCATTAATACCGTTCTCTTATTTTAATACTTTGGCTTTACGGCTTGTAATTGCATGATTTGCATTTTTTGTTTTTTCGTCCATTATAAATAATCCATGCTACACAAGCGTTCGCTGCCAAGCCGGCACCCACCAGACTTTTTTCTTTTTTTTTTTCCTTTTTTTTTTATCTTCTGCTCAACCTGGGCTTGATCTGTTTAGTTGTGGCACATCAGTGCTGGTGCAGAAATGTACACAGAGCAATAAGAGGGACCTTATTCTGTTAATGTTATGGCTCAAATACCTAATAAAGTCCTTTAAAAAAAACCCACCTTTATTAAACCCCACATTTAGTTACTGAAGTGTATTCTCTTATTCAGGAATCATTTGCTCAGATTTGTTACTCATTAAACAGAGAGGAGACTGGGCTGTGTATAACTGCGTTGTTGATTTTTTTTTTTTTGGTTTTGTTTTTTGTTTTTTTTTGGTTTTTTGTTTTGCAGGTGGTACAGTACTGTCAGTCTATACTAGTCTGTCTCAACTCCCCAGGGCGGTGTGAGACTCCAGCCAAGCACACGGCTGACTTCATCTTCACTGTTTGGTATTATCATATCCACACAAACACAACACGCCACTACAGCAGAAGGAAATGTTTTTGCTCTTTTTTCCCCTCCGCATATTCTCAACAGTCAGAAACACTGCCTCTCTACAGAGAGCCCCCCCCCCGCCCCCCCCCCCCCTCCCCCGCCTCATTCTACCCTCCACAAGCCCTCCCCTCTTCCCCCAAAATGCCAAAACAGCAAGTCTAGCAACTACAACGTGTGTGTGTGTGTGTCTATGTATGCAGCAAAGTTATATGCCAATATATCCATATAATGGTGCGCGCGCACACACACACACACACACACACACACACGAACACAGAGGCATATGGCATATGTATATACACACAAAAAGTGTCAACGACTATGAGGAATTACATAACACTGCAATAAACGCATGTGAATCAGCGCACGCGGCGCGCTGCTCAACTCCCTACTGAAAATAACAGTAGCAACTGAGCCAACCGCCACAGAAAACAGAACCCAAAATGGAACACGCTCTCGTCGGGACTCACACTATAAACTCACTGATTTTGCGTCAAACAAAATACAATTTTAAAGGCAAATGGACATAGACTGTGATTATGTTTTTAATAATGATAAACTAGTGGGTTTACCACTTTGTGTGTATAGGAATAACTATTATATTCAAACATGCAATGTTCTGATGGAGGCAGTTTTCTTCAGATTAGTGCTCAATCTGCACTGCATTTCTGAATCTGAAATCCTATTTCAATGTTGAAGAAAAAAAAAAGCATTATTTACATTAAATATATGTTTGTTTGTCTATGCCTCTGTGTCTTATGACATGTAGTAGACGCACGCCAAAACAACACTACTTTGATTATGTATTCTCCAGTGTGACTCATGTCAAGAACGGCTGAATTTTGAATGAGATGATTCAGCGTCATTTGCATGCGATATTCAGCGTCTAATGAGCGGTAAAGTGAACGGGGTTTTATTGGGTGTGTGCAGCGTCTTCTGAATCCCTAGCCCTTTTTCTCCGTTTTCTTTTCCCCCCATTATGGTAATCTGCTCCGGCTACAGCTGTGCGCTTTCCCATCTCTCTTTGGTCAAGCTTACGGGATTCACTCGTATGACCGGTCTGCCAGAGGTCCCAGGGAGAAGAGGGAGAGAGATAGAGAGAGACAGAGAGACTAGTGCTTTTCGGAGAGACAGCCCCGGCTGTCACCGGCGGCCCGTGGCCGCGGAAACACATCGGCACTGAGGGGCATCCATCCGGGTTGTGGCAGGGCTTGTAGGTGCTGTGCGTAGACAAGCAATTATTTCCCCAGGCTCACCCACAACTTGCATAATGCCTAACGCACTCACGATATGACTCACAATATTATATAAACTGAAACGGGGATAGCCGGAAACGTGGTGTTTATGTAGTTATTTAGAGAGAGTCAGCTTGTTTATGAAGCAGGCGCTGCTGAAGGACGATATTGAAGCTGATACATGCGACAATAGCCTGTTTAAAAAAATAAACACATCTTTCCCGAACTGTGCTCTGTAAACATAATTTAACTGAGCTTTGCTCTCTCTGATAAATACCATTTTTCAGCACTCAAGCCTGCAGCAGGAATGAAAAAGACTCTTAAAATTATCACTAACGTTTAATTCTTACTTCAAATTATCGATGATATGAAATGCTTTCTTCAAAAAGGATTAAGTGTTTGAAGTCTTGACTGTTCCTCTCAAACTGAAACGCGCGCACACACACACACACACACACACACACACACACACACAGACATATGCTCATACACTCACACACGGACATGTATATATGCACATGCACACGGACCCATGCACGCATATGCATATGCATATGCATACACACACACACACACACACACATGCATGCACACACACACACACTGAGAGAGAGAACCAATACTGAGAAATGGTTCTCAGTAAAAAGACAATGCATTTGACTCCTGATGAATATGGTTTAAACTATTAAATTTAATCATAGTCCAAAAAAAAAAAAAGTTAATTTTTAGAGCCCACCCCCTTCCTGACAATATTATGTGATCGGCCAGTAAGAACAGAGCCGTGTGGGAGGGGGTGGATGAGGGGGCAGATGAGCAAGTTGGGAATTGTCCCAATGCATCGACATAAATAACCTTATGCACATCCTCTAGACTTATGACCTGAACTGCATAAAGATTTTCACGTTTCTCTGCTGGTATCGTCACTCATCATTTCCATTGCAAATGCTGTTATCATCACTAGCATATTGCCAGTCATCAACATTCAAGCATAAAGAGCCAAACAAAAACATTCAAAAACAACAACAACACTAACAACAACGACAACAAAAAAGAAAAACTGTGAGGATGATGTTCAGCTATTTCAATTGCCCATCATTAGTTTCCGTTCCAATCCGACAGCATAATCAGGTTCTACCAGACCCGGTGCCATCAGCTGGCTTACAAGCATGACTTCAGTTTAGCAACCAAGCCACTCAACACTCTGCAAGCAGGGTGATCCCATTCCGAGAAGTAGGCATTCTCCTGCGCACACACACACACACACACACACACACACACACAAACATACTCACGGACACATGCACAGCAGGGCACACACACCGGCGCACTTTCGCTCAAGTCGTCCACAGATTATCCCTCCTCTTTTTATAGGTCAGCGTTAGTTACCAGCGTTAGTCAGAATAAACATTTCATTACTGAACACCATCAGCATTCCCCATCTTCTTCTGTTTCAGCATGGGGGTCTCCCACTACAACACTGATTTTTAATATATATCAACTCACCCCAGTGTGGTGCCAGCTCTGAAGAGGATGATTGGCCAGTAGGCTGTATTAGCAGTGACTGAACAGCTCCATAGAACACAAACACACACACACACACACGCATGCACGCACGCACCCGCACACGCTCACACGCTCATACACGCTCACACACTCTCACACTGACGGGAGAAAACCATTTCAAAAAGCAAGGCAAGAAACAAAAAGCCAAGCACACGGGCTATGCACACAGAAACAGCGGAGAGAGCACAAGGAATAAGGGGGGAGAGAAAGAGAGAGAGAGAGCAGGAGGAGAGGAGAGAGAACAGAGGTAGGGAGGGGGAGTAAGGGGGAGCACAACAGAGAGAGAGAGAGAGAGAGTGAGAGAGAGATGGGAAATTAATAATCCCACAGACAAGTCCCCTCTGTGTTATTCATCAGGCGGCTCTTGCTCACGCTGTGGAGGAGCTGAGATATGTAGATGGGAGGGGCCAGTGGCCACACTTCATTGGTTCTCTCCGCTCATTCCTATACATTGCAGCCAATCCACTCTTTTTTTTTTTTTTTGCCTCAGGGTACAAATATACAGTAGCCGCTGAGCAGTTTCGGGAGAGGGGAAGAGAAGAGAGGAGAAGAGAGAGAGAGAGAGAGGGAGATGATGAAAGGGGGTTGGAGAGAGAGAAAGAGAGAGAGAAAGAGAGAGAGAGAGAGAGAGAGTAGGAGAGAGAGAGAGAGAAACAGAGAGAGAAACAGAGAGAGAGAGAGACAGAGAGGGAGAGTGGGAGATGAGGATGGAGGATGGAGGATGGAGAAAGAGAGAGAGAGAGAGAGAGTAGGAGAGAGAGAGAGAGAAACAGAGAGAGAGAGAGAGAGAGAGAGAGGGAGATGAGGATGGAGGATGGAGAAAGAGAGAGAGAGAGAGAGTGGGGGGGGGGGGGGGCCAAGCTACTGTGTGAGCGCGAGCGCTCGCGGGCTCCGAAACGCTGGGTCGGTCCAGTTAATGCACTATTAACTTTATTTGAGCCGACTTCCCATTTGATCTGCCGCGCTGGGGTCAGCGAATGGTGAGCAACCCCTCTCGCCCTCCTACCCCCTTCCCCCTCCCCCTCCCCAAATCACGCCGTAATGAAATTGCCGCCCGTTTTCCCCAAACCTATAATAATAATAAAAAATAAAAAAATAAAATAATAAAAACACAACGGAAACGACGCAGGTGATGCTGGAGGACAGCTCAGGCTGACAGACATTACAGGCAATTTTGAGCCTCCATTTTCCACGTTACAATGAATAGATTTTACAGCTGGCTTGCTCTAAAGTGGGGGTGGTATGGTGTAACATCTTACACCACACGAGAGAACATCTACCATTTGTGCCACACTCCTTTTTCTTCTTCTTTCTCTTTCCTTTTTTCCTCTGCCTCCCGCACAGATGCAGTGTTGCAGTAAAGAGAAGCCCATCTCTAAAGCTCTGCCCACTCAGCCGGACTCATCAATTATTGACTTCCCTCCTCAGCTAACCCCCCCCCCCCCCCCCCCCCAAAAAAAAGCCCGGTGCATTAACCGTGTTTCTGTGTTGCTGACTGCAAAAGAAAAAAAGGAAAAAAAAAAGCCACGAGGGCTTCGACTCAAAGTAAGAAAACTATCTCTATTAGTTACACCTTTTCAAATTTTTGTGAATTCATTTTCAAAGCACATTAGTGGAAAAATGCAGGAAAACGTGGCTGTTATTAAGTGCACAAAAATGACTGCTGCACAGTGAAACAAACGAGCAAAAAAAATATTTTATAGAGATATATGACGTTTAGGATAATAAATATCTTCTACGCGTACAGAAATAAGGAGGAGTATGGTGTCAGTGCATTTGATTTGTAATTTAGCTTTTCCTCTGATTGTTTAGCATGTAGATGAGTTCATCCCCAGTTTCAAAGCAATGTGGGCCTAATTTTACATTTTTGGCAAAAGCTTCAGAGGGAAACAGATAGAGCTAACGCCACGGGGGTCTGAGAATAGTCAATTCTGCAACGCGATACAGGAAAGTGTCATGCAAAATTGTGGGCTGCTCACACAAATGAGAGATAGACAGAGACAGAGAGACAGAGAGAGAGAGAGAGAGAGAGAGAGAGAGAGAGAGGGGCCAATTCCGACGCGTTATAATCAGCTAATTAAGCACTTCAGTCAAGCCTGCAAACACAGCGACGTCTCCCTTAGTAATCATATGCATTATTCAGGGCAAGAGAAGGTAGAGGGAGCGAGAGACAGAGCGAGAGAGAGACAGAGCGAGAGGGAGAGAGAGAGAGAATGAGTCTCTCACCTTTTTTTCTTATATTTGAGGCCAGATATGGGATTTGATACTCTCTGAATGCAAACACAAGCCGCTGGGGCCAAGGTGCTGGATAATCTGAGAGTGGATGGGAAGCGGTTGCCGTGACTGCGCCAGGGAAACAGACGGTAATTACCACTGCCCTTTCTCTCTCTCTCTCTCTCTCTCTCTCTCACACACACACACACACACACACACACACAGCGCAGCACCACAGAGAGGAAATAGAAAATGGGTTTGAGCAATATCGTAGCCACCTCTCCTCCTCACCTCATTCCCCACCAATTCAGACTAATCCACTCTCTGATTTCAGAGGGAAATCAACATTCACTCCACTGAATCCGCGCCCACCGCCGCTCCTCAAGAGGCTGGGCAAGCAACAGGGGGCCTATTGAAAAACGCTGATTGTTTCAATCTGTCCAGCGTGTCTGCGGAGGTATTTTCCCAAAACCTGGTTTTGAAGTCTGTCCAGAACTTTCTGCCACACTGAAAACAGGTTTTGATATAACCGGATCTCTGTCTAATCAAAGGTTAAATGCATTTTTTGTTAAGTGGGTGCTAACACCCACTGAGCAAATGCAGTGAATTACCAGAATTCCGGAGCTTGAGAATTCAAAGCATTGAGAATTCCAGAGCAGACTGGAAAAATTGACTTGAAGATCTAGATTGTCATGAAAAATGTCAACATAATGAAATTCATAACTTCACAGAACAAAATGTTTCTGCGCTTTGAAAAATTCAGTTTTAAAATTACTTTTTTTTGACAAATATGACAAATGAGCTTGACCATAGGACATAATTTGATTTGTCCACATGACGGCTGAGATTCCTACTCTCAGCAAACTGTCTCCTTTTTTTTTTTCTTCTCAGTCAACTTGAACGAAATCCCTCGGTTTTTATCTTCTGCCATTAAAGTCAATGATAAAATTAAGGATTAGAATGGTTAGCTGCTACATCAATAGAAAATCAATTATGTTGTCAAGGCTTAGATGTATGGCCTGCGATTTTTCATCTAATGACAAAAAAAAAAAAATAGAGAGGAAAAAAAAAACATTTAGCAGTGCCAACTTGAATCATACTTTTGGATTAGATTTTTTTTTTTTTTAAAGCTGCTTCTCTGGTTGGGTCTGTAACATTCATATTTCTGACAACCGATATCAACGTTCTGCAATAAACAACAGAAAAAAAAAAGGTTGAGACTGCAGTTCTCGCATTTTAACCCTTTTGTCGCAGGACTGCACATCTCCTTTACAGCATACCCATGAGGCTACTGCTGTTTTTAAGCCCCCCCCCCCCCCCCCAAAAAAAGAAAGGAAAAGTAAAGATTTCTACTGTTCTGAAAACATAGCAGTCTGTTCCAGCATTCCAGCATACCTAAGCACATCTCTACTAATTGAAATGATGAATGGACGTGAGGTGAACTCTCTTGACTCGTGTCACTCACACTGGAAGGTCTCTCCGAAGCACTATTGGCTGGCCGTCAAGGACCGTCAAAGTCCTCCTTGATAAAAATTTGAGGGTGAAGGTTTTGACCTCGTTCACCTGAAGCGCTCTCTCAATCTACTGATGTGAGCACAGTACAAACAATATCATCCACAGAGGATTAATCTCTGCTCCCAATCAAAAAGTCTTTTATTCTTTCATTCTTACTTTCTTCTTCTTTTTTTTTTTTCAATGTAAAGAGACCCCCAGGTCACCTCAGCCAAACACGTCCATCTCAGGACCAGCAAAATGGACTCCTTATCGTAACTCACACACACACAAACACACATATCTTTTCACAGACGCTCTCAGCCATGGTGTATGTGTGTATGTGTGTGTTTGTGTGTCTTGGACATGTCTGAAATGCTTTCAAACTATGGCATTTGAGACTGTTTTTTTCTTCCCTCTCTCTCTCTCTCGCTCTCTCTCTTTCACTTTCTCCTCTCCCTGTTGAAGCTGTAATTGACTTTATGCTCTGTTCCTGATATCTTCGACATAACCAGCGGCGGCCCTCAGTGGAGGCTTGAGATATGTCATACAATCCAATCTCCTGCCCCACTCAGATCACATCGACCATTTAATTAAAGGCAACAATGAACACTTTATTTAATGGTGCTGCTCCTCCCCCTACCCCTCATTTACTGCCACTGCTGTCACAAAGACGCTGCCGTACCAAAGCCAATGAGCCCTGGCCCCTTAGCCTGCCCCCTGTTTTCCCTACTAATGATAACATCCTCCACAAACCTCTCTCCTCACCCTGGGCCAGCCTACAGAAGAACAACATTCAGTCGCGCGGATTCTAAATCGCGTTACCATTTTTATTATCGTTATTATTATGAGGTATTTTCGGGCTTGCGCACAGGCGTGAACGCACGCGGATCGAAGACGATGGAAAATTCAGAGGCTCTCAGTATGGCTGGGCAGAACAGTTTCTCTCTGTAGGGAGCAGAAAGCAGCGCGCAGTCATACACACACATCTACCAACGCGCCTTTCACACTCCCCTGAACCCCGTTCGACAAAACTGTACGCTCCTCCACGCACGCACGCCAGCGAGCGAGCAAGAAAACGACGTCCGACTCCGCGTCTCTGAGCCTAGACTGCGCCTGCCTCTACTCAATAGCACACAAACCCATTTTGATCAAATTAGTGTGCGAGAGATCAATGGAGAGCGGTGCATTGTTGGGGAGGGAGGGGGGGCAGTCTGTTAGGCCGTACTGTAATGTGCCAGTGTGGACCACTATCTGTTCCTTCACCAGCCACATTATCCCTTAGTGATTCTGTCACTTCCCATTTCAGTTAACACACTGCTGGGTTGGGTGCATCTCACCGAGACCAACAAAAAAGAAAAAAAGAAAAGAAAAAGAAAAAAACCCTCGGTCCGGCTGAATACAGAGCACGAGCTCGGCCGATCTTCAAAACCAAGCGGTTGTTCAGAAAATGTCATTTCATTCATTTAAATGGGGCAATGCAAATTTTAAGCAAACAGCGCTAATACGATTGGTGGCGGAGGAACAATCCCCCAAAACTGCCTCCCGCCCCCGTCTCCGGCCACACCCCCCCCCCCTCCCAACTCCACCCTGAAAAACCAATCCCTTCTGTGAATGCGGCTTGGGGTGCTTGGCTTTTGTGACGAGGTGGGGTGGGATGAAGGTTAACTGGCTTTTGAGAAATGTGAGCACTCTGGAACGTGTCATTTTGAAAGGGGTTGCAGTTCACTGGAAATCTATCATCTAAGGCTGTCCACTCTGAAGATGTGGATCAGTGCACAGTATATTTGATATGACAGGGTCAAGAGGTTATGCCTTAAGACATTAATAAACTCTCCCAAGCCCTCACACTCACTTGACCCAAACTGGTCTCTCAGTGATCAAAACAAACCCCCACTAACAAAATGAAACCTCCACACAATATTGAGTCAAGGTTGCTTTTTTCAAGGCTTACACCCTGTGGCCATCTTGTTTCTTTTCTTCGTCTTAAAAGCTTTGGTATTTCTGTTTTTAGTAAAGATACATCAACTACTGTTCAAAGAAACATCAGTGTAGCTGACTTACTCTGTCAGCTTTTTTTTTTTTTTTTGGACCGACTCGGAGATAAAAGCATGTTCATAAAATTCCAGACAGCTTCGTTTTTAAAAATCATCCTGTTTTAGAGAAATGGAATCTTATCTGGGTTTTTTTGCCCCTTTAATCCAAACTGTTCGAGTTTCTGATTGCCTGGCAAATTTCATATCAAAGACCTGAGACTAAAGCAAAATTATGCGGCGCTCACAATTCCAGTGAGACATGCCCATTGGCCAGAGGCTCCAGCTTAGTCCCTCCCACCCCCTTCTCCTGCCCTTCAAACAACTGTCTGCTGAAAAACACAGCACTGTTATGAAACAAGAGGTTTGTGATGTGGAAACAGGCAGTTTTTATTTTTTTTAAATTTATTTATTTATTTTTGGCTTGCTGTTTGCTTATTCATGTATTTTTGTGCTCTGTTAATTAAAGAACGGATGAGAGAGATATAAAATGAAGGGAAGAAAAAAAAAGAAAGGCAAAAAGACTGCACAATGCACCCTGGGACGTTCTTCTTCCAAGCAGCAGCTGTATGACCAATGGGATCTTGCTAACCCACTTTTATCAACTGACTATGGAAATAAAAAGGCCCGTGTAATTGAAGCAGTAAAATATTCTCACAATTTCACAACAGCGACAACATCCTTGGCTGCTAAAACATTTTCCACATTTAATACCCAGCGCTTGCGTTTCGGGGCGTCCTCCGATGTAATTGTCAGCTGTTTTGAATTATTTGAAGCCAAAATTTGCACGTTACAAAAAGTATTTTCTTGGTAGCATACATGTATCCCTCAGGTGTGGATTCAAATCAGACTAGCAGGATCTCAAGGCACCTTCTAAGAGGAAAAGTGAGAAATACCATTGAAAAGAGTGATAAAGAGTTAGAAATGCCACACACACACATAGACACACACACACACACACACACAAAAGAACATTTGTGTTGTTTTACAGTATGGTGGCGCCCCTGCTCCAGTCTGTTATAATAAGAGGTTTTCCAGAACAATCTAATGCAGATTTCCAGGGGTTTTTTACTATGCGTTAGGCGGTCCCGGGCAGACTGGTTCACTTGCTTCATGGAAAAACAATGCACTCTGGCAACATCTACTGGAGCCTGTAAAAATTACACACACACACACACACACACACACACACACACACACACACACACACACACACACACACACACACACACACTCACACACACTCACACGTATATATCTGAGGTACACAAACAGAAGCCAGAGGGGACAAAACACAGGCATGTTGAGAGCACCTCAGGAGAAACAGACCATCATATACCTCTAGAACATAAATAATTACAAAATAATACAGCTGGCATTTTTTCTCAAACTGCTCCCGATGACTGGTACGGATTTTTTTTTTTTACTTCTTAGATAAAGAGAATTATCTCTATTTCCTTTAATGTTTTTTTTTTCTTCCTTAAAGAAGGCACTGTTAGGTCTGAATAGATAGGGCTGAGAGATGATTAAAATAGCAACTTGTGTCTTTTTTTTTTTTTCTTTTTTAAGGTTTAAAATGATTTGGCCTATCAGAAGGAATACACCCGGGAAGAGTCCCCTCTCCTCCCATTAAATCCCTCACGTTTAGCATATTGTATGCCCATGGCTGGTAAATTAGTCACATCTGAAATAGCCTAATTAACAGATAGGAGCTTAACCTACTTATCAGAGCAAGCCACTTGGATTTTTTTGGGAGGGGTGGGGGGTGGGGTGTTGGTGGTGGGGCAGGGGGGAGCAGGGTTGAGAGGGGTTTGCATTGGTCTCATCTTTATCCCATTGCGTCGGAGGGAAATGGGAGTTTGGTAGGTTTCTCGCTCGCTTCGTAATGGTTGGTGTCTGTGTTCTCTCTCTCTTTCTTTCTTTCTTTCCTTCTTTCTTTCTGTTTTTCTTTCTTTCTTTTTTTTTCTGGTGCTTTTTTTTTTTTTTTTTTTGAGAGCTTATTGCTCCTCACACCCGCCCACTCCCCATGTGCTCCTCACTGACTCACCTCCACTAAAGCTAAAAGCGCACAGATGATGTCAAAGTGTCAAGAAACATGGCTGACAGCCCAGTATTAGCAAACAATCAGCCGGGGTCAGACTTTCACACACACGCAAGAAAAACCAAAAAAAAAACAAAACCCCAAAACAAACAAACAAACAAACAAACAAACAAAAAAACATGCCACTCCGCAAGCCTCCATTAGACAAATGGAACATTTCTGTCAGGCCTAGATTTAATGTTATTTGCAAATAATACATTACTTAACCAACTCTGTGACTGCGTCTGTCTTCAGTCTTTGCCTCTGTACTGTTTTCTCCTGTTACATTGTCACCTGCTCCTTTCACAGTCCAGTTACGGGCAAAAAAAGGTCTCAAGGGGCCTAACCACAAAAATGTGATACAGGCAAACAGGCACGAGGATGGAGACAAAAAAATGTTAAAGACCAGCAGTTTAAGTACACCTTTCATAATAAAATACAGTCTTCACAGGAGAGGAGTCACTGCAGAACTTTGGCTTTACGGTTCAGTTTTTGCTCGAATGACGGGAAATAGCCCATGTGCTCACTGTCATTTCAGTCGACTACAGAAAGAAACAAAAAAAGGAAAAAGGCAAAGAGAAGCAGTCTCGCTTTAGGATTCATTTATAGTCAAAGGATGAGGAGAGTGAAGATCTGTTCTGGCTCCTCCTGCTGTTTTATAAGAGAGAAGAACATGTCCCTCTTTCGCTCCTCTAATTAATCAGAAAAAAAACCCCCACACTTTTATAACCGTACGGGCACAGAAAACTAACCGCACTGTCTGTCTGACAAATCAAGCTAGCACGCTGTAGCTACAGTGGATAAGGCCTAGTGTCGATTGCTTCAAATCCCCTTTTGTATTCAGTCGCCTTTAAAAAACATTTCCACGAGCTAGCGGCCAAGCATATTAGAAAATAAAAAACAATCCCACCACCTGACACTTCAATTTAGCCGGGCTCCCTCCGTACTCCCATCAGCCCCCTGGCCTGCCCAGCGTGATGGAGGGGCCTCCCAAATCTCACTTATCTGATCTGAGCCGTGAGGGTGATGCACATGCACTCTCTCTCTCTCTCTCTCTCTCTCTCTTTCTCTCCCTCCACTGCATTACCGCCACACGCTCCTCTCCCACAATTTCATTTTAATTGACTGTATTGTCTGGCAGAGGATGCAGTGAGGAGGCTCACAAGGGGAGGGGTGTGTGTGTGTGTGTGTGTGTGTGTGTGTGTGTAGGTGGGTGTGTGTGGGGGGGTGTCTCTCCACCCCGCCTCCCTCCACCCTTTCACTCAGAGGAGTATTTACAATCCGATAATCTTCCAGCTCCTAACTGCATCTATTACACTACGCACAGACGACACAGAGACAGGGAGATTCGAGAGAGAGAGAGAGAGAGAGAGAGAGAGACAGAGAGACAGAGAAATTAAGAGAGAAGGAGAAAGAGGGAGAGAGAGAGAGAGACAGAGAAATTAAGAGAGAAGGAGAAAGAGGGAGAGAGAGAGGGAGAGACGGGGCTTTAAAATGCGTCTGTATAAAAAAAAAAAAACCACATCCATGACAGAAAGCAGCACACCTGCCTCTGGTGCCTTAGACACAGATGGAGCTGAGACTCTCAGGTACCAGAGCAAGCGTAGCAAACCCGCCCCCCCCCCCCAAACCCCCTCTGTCACCATCACTCACCACATCAAATGATCATTTAGCATGGTCCCTCTGCGTGATTGATTGACTGTGCCCACGCGAAAATCACGGCCATAAAACTGGTATGGTGACAATGCTGGGAGAGTGACAGGTTAAGGAATCGTATTGATTCACGACTGTATGGCCCAGCGGTGTGACTGAGACTGCAAGCAAGGTGAGACAGCTAGTCACACACACACACACACACACACACACGCACACACACACACACACACACACACACACACACACACACACACACACACACACACACACACACGCACACACACACACACACACACACACACACACACACACACACACACACACACACACACACACACACGCACACACACACACACACACACACACACACACACACACACACACACACACACACACACACACACACAGACACACACAGACACACACACACACACACACACACACACACACATACACACACACACACACACACACACACACACACACACACACACACACACACACACACTCACACACACACTCACACACACACACACACACACACACACACACACACACACACACACACACACACACACACAGACACACACAGACACACACACACACACACACACACACACACACGCACACACACACACGCACACACACACACGCACACACACACACGCACACACACACACACACACACACACACACACACACACACACACACACATACACACACACACACACACACACACACACACACACACACACACGCTGCTGACAAACTATTACCAGTACACTATTGATTAAAGTATTGTTTTGGTGACGAGAGGTTATACAAACATTCATAAACAATACATTATGTCCTTTGTGAGGACCCACGGTTCCGGTGCTGAGTGTGTGGTTCTGGTCCAGCTGAGAAGAATGGCAGAAGATGTGCTGTGGAATTTAAGTGTGGAGCTTTGAACAGAGAAAATGGACATGTGGGGACACATTTAAGACCTATTTTTTGTGTGTGTGTGGGGGGGGGGGGGGGTGGGGTTGATATTTATATGTTATTAAGGTAAAATACAAGGCAAACATGATACTGTAGGACCTTAAGTTACCCTCTTCCAAAACATCATTTATTTTGTTACTGCCCACGAATCAGAGGAGGATGAAGGGAAGGGAAAAAAAAAAAGAAAGAGGCCCCTTCATTTTTTTTCTTTTCTTTTTTTTTTTTTTTCTTTTCTTTTTTTTTTTTGTTGGTAGTTTACGGCGGTGGCATGGCCCGCGTCAGTCCTCGCAAATCGACAGCACAGCTCCAGCAAACAAATCACACGCAGCCATTGCAATATACAACGCTCCAGTCCCCTGGTCCCCTGCCCAAGACTGCTGATATCAGCAATCTTCAGGGTCAGCCCTCATATCCACTCCTCCTCCTCCTCCTCCTCCTCCTCTTCTCTCCCTCTCTCTCTCTCTCTCTCTCTCTTACCTCACCAGCTAGACGCCAGAGCAATCAATCTTAACTAGAGCCATTTCTTCTCTGGAGTGAAAGGTGCCATTTGTTTCCCTCTTAGGTGATGCTAGCTTTCCTCAGGAATTTCTTCTTCTTCCTCCGCCGCATTTCTGTCCCCCATTTTTTTTGCCGCATCTTTTTTTTTTTCTTTTCTTTTTTTGATATTCTGTCTTTACTGGTTTACAATACATAATAAAAGCCAGTTGCCTCTCAGCAGGGCAATGTGCTTTACAGAGAGGATGGGGGTTTTGAATTTGAAGAAAGTGCAATGGATTAGTTCTCTCTTTCAGATCAATTTGTGCCGTAAAATTCCAATCAAATTACTGTGCCGCAAATGGCTCCCTCCCCCCCCCTTTCTCTGCTCCGTCAGTCGGATGGATCGCTCTGTGAGTTTGCCTGTGAGGTACATTTAGCATTCATAGCTCCCACGGTAACGGCCACTGCTTTATCATCAAATTCTAATACATTGTTTTGTCATATTTACGATTTTGAATAAAAAGATTACAATGCTAGACTTCAACCTTGACTCTCTCTTTATTCATTCGGCCTTCCATTCAGCAGTTTTGAAAGCGAGTGCCACTACTCAGAGAGAAAAGAACTGTTCTTGAGCATGGTTTAAGAGGTACCATGTTATACTCTCCAAAATAAATCCAGGTAATTAAATTAACCATGATGCTACTTGCAAGGACGCATACTTTGTCAAGCACTCGTAGGGATGTTTAACAGAAAAATGTCCTGAGAGAGAGAGAGAAAGAGAGAGAAAAGGAGAAGGGGAGAGAGAGAATATGTCTCTCATTAATCTCTAAGTATAATTCCTGTATAAACAGCTCCTTGCTGATTCATTTCCTTCAGCCGTGTTTCATTTACCTCACTATATTCCGATATTTCATTTACCTCACAATATTCTGATGGTTGACTACAATAAACAACCACACTCGCCAAGGACCCATTTACAATCTAACCCTTTTCAGAAAAAAAAGAAACAGAAAAAAAGAAAGAAAAGAAAAGAGAAGAAAAGAAAGGAAGAAAAGGGCCATGCGGAGTGGGCTGTGTTTGAATGACATCCCCTGCATGCCCAGAAGACTCGGGGACATTGAGCCATCTGAAGACAAAATGACTGGTGGTGAAATGGACCATAGATTATATATTACATTAAATTAAGAAAAAAAAGAGAGAGAGAGAAGAAGAGAAAATGATGGATGCTCTGGAAAAGGCGAGTTGATGCTGTACTAGATGCTCTGAAAAGTTCAATCATTTTGGCAATTCCGCAAAAGAGCTTCTCACTCAACGGAACCAGCGCCCTGACTCAGAAAAAAAAAAAAAAAAAAGAAGAACACCGCGGATTCTGGTTCCTATGGAGCACCGGTGGCTTGACGAGTTTACGCGCTGACGTCTGCATTTCGCACGTGCGAGAAAGAGGAACAACAAAGCAACTTGCTGTCTAACACAGTGGAGCACTGAAGCTATCCTCAGAGCCAAACATTTTTGATAACCTTAATGTAAACACTCGTATAAGGGGGAAACCCCCCCCCCCCAAAACGGCATTTTTCTCGCCCGTGTGGAGTCATATGGGGATGCGGCGCCGGATCTCAATCAGGACCATGGACAGTGGCATGACGCCCTCCCCGTTGATAAATCTGCTTTTCTTAGGCCTTAAGGACACGTAGGACCTTTTCCCAGTTTATCTGGGGCATAAAAAGGATATTTTCACGACGAGCGACAACCATAAATCCCTGCGCAACAAGCCAGGACTGCAGTGCGTACACATATTCAGACATCATGTTTGACTTAACTCCCTGTTGCTATTTGTTTGGTTTGACATCGGTGACACTTTGATGAATCTAATTTGCTCTGCTGTGTTTACAGCTCCAGCCGCAATGAATCTCTGTTTTATACGGTCAAGCCGTGGCATTTCTCCCCTCTGAACTGGATACAGTCGGGAGGAGAGGGGGGGGGGGGGGTGCAGAGCCTCCGTCCGGCTGACACGCGCTGAGACCTCTGTCTCTCCTGTCCCAGTTAAATTAGGAGTCGCTCTAATTGAATTAAAACCCTGCGCACAGACTCGTATCCACTCCTTGGCCAATCAAACGAGACGATGCCATTCCTGATCTTTTCAGCCACGATGTATCAGAACACACTGATGGATAAAAGCACATGTTTTAGACATTTTTCAACCGAACTGTAAAGACCATCACAGATGCCTATTCTGTGGACGCCTTCGATTTCCATAAGTGTTTTTACATAAGGCGGTGGTGAAAGGAGACATTTTGGAGAGAGAGACTAGAGACACTCGTTCTAACTGCAGAATCTCCCTGCCCTGCCTACAAGGACAATGTTCCACTCATAGCAGGCTGCCTGGTGACACAGTGTGAAACATACGAAAGTATGAAAGATGTTGTTTTAAGCCAAGGAGCCGTGATGCTGCTATCTTGGGACGGTACTGAACATGGGTCTTTTTTTTCTTTTTTTTTTTTAGGCCCTCTGCAACAATGTCCTCTGACACACATTGACTGCATGCATCTCGTTAATATGGAAATGCGTAGAAATCCCTATTGGTGAGAGAGCACAGGAAAATAATGACCGTCATAGTGACAGATGCCGACAGAGTGACACTGTCTATCCTAAGGCTGTCTTCTCCTACATATGTATATATAAATATATATATATAAGGCTGTCTTCTCCTACATATGTGTGTGTGTGTATATATATATATACACATATACATATCTGTGTGTGTGTGTGTGTGTGTGTGTGTATTTATCCTTACATGTCCCACGCAGTTGCTCTCCAGAATAAATGGAGGTATTAAGTTTGATAACCAAAACGGCATATTTGATCCCGTCAACATCAGCATTTTTCTCTCTGCCGCCACATTATTCTGGGCAGTTGAAAAGCATTTTGTGAAACCTGCCGAGGTTAGCAATTCCCAGGCTGCGAGGCCCTGAGCGAAGATAACAAGCTGGTCAATATTCAAAAACCCGGGGAATTTAATTGGCTGTCCCCTTCTTTCCCTCTACAGGCACTTACCTGCAGGAGTGTCAGGGGGGCTCTTGGCGAAATATATTAGAATGACTCTTGCCATTAGCCCGCATGACATTAAGAAATGCTGCGGCTCCACAAACACGGCCCCGTTTGCCTCTGCTCCCTCTGTAGCTGCTCTACATCCCATTTGCTTTTTTAAGGCTAAAGGATGCGAGGGACTAACTAGGGTTAGGTCGTTTTCAGTCAAAAGACGTTATGGCCTTAAGTGTGCGATAGCCGGGAAACCACAGGCTTGTTGTCCTCTCATTAGAGCAGGGTGGAGAATACGAGCGCTTAAACAAAAGCCCCAAAAAAAAGCAAATACATTAACTGACTCATAGGACTTAATGTAGCTCTACTCAAAGCAGTGCTTAATGAAAACTCATAGAGATAATCATATGGTAATAGCATAATCCTAATAATTATATTATAATTATACTATATTACAGTAATTACAGATAGAAATAAAACTAACCAGGAGCATTATTTTATGTACCAGAAATATAACGGAAAAGTGTTTTCGGTCGACTCCGTAATCAGACGCTGCAATCGTTTCCTGTGAATACTGAATATCGGTGAATAGTAGTGAACAGTGGGTGAACAAATATTTCCACTGTTTCCTGAGACGTATAGCTAGAGAATCATGTGACATCTCAGTCAGAGAGAGCTTTCTTAAAACCAACTTTGGCCCGAAGTGGCTTTTCATCTCTCCACGAGCTCTGACTCCCCGAAGTGTATTATCCTCCGCCACATCAAAATTAGCCCCAGGTGTCTCAGCTCCTCTCCTGACTGATCACACACCCATCTGTGACTGCCTCTTTTTCTCATGTGTTTTACTTTCTCCTCTTGCCCAAGAGCCTTCACGTAGAACCCTCCAGAACAAGCAGCAGCAGCAGCAGCAGCATCAGTGCCTCCTGGACAAGAACAAGGCTGACGTGAATTCTGTACGGCCAAAGAGCCTGTTGAGAAATCACCCAGTCTGCATCTTATATTTCGCTGTCTCTGACAAGTGTAACTGAATACCTCTGCATTTGCTTATTGAATCATTCTTAATGAAAATGAAGACAGATATTTATATATATATATAAAAACTCAAGCTACCACAGCAAAACTTTATCTGTCCTTTGCAGAAAATATCAAAGCTGTCTTTGAAATAATAAAAAACTTACAAAAGAAAACAAAAAGAGCAACGTGATTTTAATCTCTTTTTTTGCTGACGTGAGACGCATTGGAAATCGGGATCTTGTAACACATCATGTCAATTTTTCCTTCAAATATTTATTAGCACTTAAGCTACGAGTCAAGTCTTCCATTTAGTTTGTTGATAGATGAAAAAGCTGACCCCTCATAAAAAGAGCAGTCATTAATCAACTGTAAAACAAAGCGGAGCAGCCTGTGTCTAAGCATGCGTCTGAATGCGCTTCCATTTGTAGGAAACACAATGCAAAGAACCAAAGCTCGCTGGCCACGTGACCTGTCTGCGCTGGACCAAATGCCAGCGCAGTTACTGTTAATTCCAATAGACCAGACTGGTCCGTTCCATTACCCCACTCCATGATCACTGACCGAGGCCCACTGTCTCTCCTTCACAGGGAGAGAGAGAAAGAGAACGAGAGAAAGCTGAAGAAAGAGTCGGTGGCAGACAACGAGAGAAAGAAACAAAAAAAAAAAGGGAGGCAAAAAAAAGGGGAACAAACATGTGAGAAGAAAGCAATGAAAAGAATGATGCAGAGAGAATTGAGGAGGGAAAGAAGGGTAGGATTTGGACGTTTGAGGTCCCACGAGGGTGGACGGGGGTGGGGGGGGCAGGGGGTGGAGGTGGGGAGTGTCAGAGTGCTTTGCCCTGGCACAGCAAAGGGGTCGTTGCCTTCTCCTTCCAACACCTGGGACTGAGGGGTCCTGTGTACCCATTTATCCTCCTGGACAGGCATCTCTGATCCAGGCCAGATGTGAGACGCACGGAGAGGTAGCACCTGGAGCCTTCCTGCAGAGGCGTCCCCATCATAGAGATCAGGAGATACTGCGAACTTTCACTCCCTCACACTCCATCCTCTCACTCTCTTTTCTCCTCCTCTCTCTCTCTCTCTCTGTCTCTCGCTCTCTTTCTCTTCAATGCGACTAAGACCACGAGTGTTCTTGGCATGATCTAGAGGACAGATCGCTTCAGAGCGACGTCACAAAATTAAAAAAAAAGAAAGAAAGAGAGAAAAATCCATGTCCAAGCACATGGTCAACACAGAACGTCTGTGAAACATCTAGAGTTTTACATGATGCTCAAGCGTTCCTTGTCAAAAAAAACCAAAAACGACTGAAGTGGTACGGTGATGAAGTTCTACTTCCAGAGATGCACCTGCCAGTTTTTTTTTTCCATTGTCTGTTCCCACATTGCTTGTTGCTCTTAACGGGTTTCATCAGTATTCAAAGGGCGTGAGGTGTGTGCATTTCAGAGATTAGTCTCAGGGAGTCTCCTAAGCTCTCCATTCAGGTAAACGTGATTAATGATACACGGAGAAACGGAATTCCAAATGTATGCAGCAAATTACGACAACTTAAGCATTCAGGATGTGCTCTCCTGCTTAACTACTGACTAGTTGCCTGGTAATTTGTTTTTCACGCGGCTCCGGCATGTTATTAAATTATCTCGTATTAGCCAATATTTAAGCGGGCTCCCTCAAGCAATTTGCAGAAATCAGAAAAAGAGAAAGCACAGCCGCCCTAATCAAGGTTGGATAAACAAATGCTAATTTTCCAGGCTGATCTATAGCAAGGTGTAAGCCAAGCAAGCATCTGTTAACATGTTTAATCTGTAGGCATATTACAGGTTTTTTTTCCTCAACTGTTTACACACACTTCTCAAAACCACACACCATTTTATCAAGACTATTAACGTGATGCCCAGAACTTTCATATTAAGCAGCAAAATGTCACACGCACTCAGATCCCAATTAAACAGTGGCTGAAAAAAAAATCAGAAAAATGCCAAAATGGATTTAAGTTCAATTAAGTTACAATCTAAACTCTGCCCCTTCCCAAACACGACATAAAACTTGATTCTGAAGCAATCTGTATACCGAAAAACAATCTGTTGTCTTTTTACGTTCGATAACAGAGTAAAACCACTGTTTCTTTTCATAATCCAGTGACTGTTCCTATGCAAACAATGCCAGTTTCTCGCTGTACTCTGAAAATATGGAGTACATTGAACTCCCTGAATATCCAGAATATTACAGCATATATGACTAGAGTTTTCTGTCAGCTAAAGGTATATATCAACAGGTGTGGTACTTCCAAACGCTGGTTTATCATAATATGTGGTCTGCAGTGATAACAGTCAACTGTGGATAAAATAGTAGAAACTAATTAGGAGTTGCAGTGCATTGTGCCTTCTTAACAGCTTCAGTCCTTTAAACGGTTGCTTTCTGTCCTGCTTGGAATTCTGCAACACGTCTTCTGAAATTCCTCTAAAGGAGATACTGGACCATTTTTTTTGGAATTTTTCAAAAGAAAGAATGCTTTTAGGTTTTTTTTTTGTTTGTTTGTTTTTTGTATTTTTATTTTTAGAGATAAAGTTGGTGAAAATCTTCTCTAAACTCTGTGTTGAGAATTTGCCACAGGTGATGTTGACATCAGGGAACGGGAGGTCACGGAGGGCTCTCAGAGCTGTTTAACAGAGTGTATCAGAGCATTTACTCTCCAGGAATACAGGGACGTCTTGAGGAAAGAGGGAGACAGTGTTTGCGCAACGAAGTGTACGCTGTCGTCAAAATTGGCTTTGTACTCCTTGGTCGATCTTCTACCTGAACAATCACTGAACCCAATGCCTTTCACAAAATGGAGAGTATTACACATCCGCCACCTGGTTTATCAGCTGGTAACAGATAGCACAGGCTGAAACAAGACTGGAAGACAACTCCTGAAAGCATAATCCCCCCCCCCCCCCCCCCCACACTCAGTAGTTCAAGTTTTATGTAACAATGGGCTTAGGTTACAAGTAGTTTCTGAATGGGAACCCACGATAGTTACAAGTTCTTTCAAGCACTTGGTGTAGACTGAGGTATACATTTAAATTCTGAATGCATTTTTTGAGCCTGATGTTTTGTGTGTTTTTTTAAGCAGTTATTCTGTGAAGTGTTTGACTACATTGGGTTACGATCTTTGTCTTCTGACCATTATTCTTTTTTTTTTCTGATTCTGCTCTTCATAACCGCTTGCTTATGCAAACTGCTGGAACCTTCTGTGGTTGAACAGTGATAAGACATTAATTATTGGTCTGATGAAAGAGATGTAGCCAGACTCTTCTGTACTCTCACAGATCCAATTTTAAATACAGCTTGTGAGAACTTTAAGGTTATTTTTGACCTAAGACTAAATTTTGAGCCTCATATTTAAAAGGTTGTGCAATTACGTTTCCATCTCACTCCCACACTCTGAGAAAGACCTTTTTATTTCTTCTTGCTTTGACTGTACTGTAGCTCCGGGCTCTTCCGTTTGAGCAGCCATGCTCTCTTGCATCACTCAACCAGTCATGAATGCAGCAACAAGAGTATTCACTGAGTCTTTACTGTGAGTCTTCACTAAGAGTCTTTACTGAGAGTCTTCACAAAGAGTCTTTACTGAGAGTGTTCACAGAGAGTCTTTCTTGAGAGTATTCACAGAGAATCTTTACTGAGAGTGTTCACAGAGAGTCTTTCTTGAGAGTCTTCACTGAGTCTTTACTGAGAGTCAAACATGTACAACTTAAAACATGAGAAAATATTTGTCACAAAGTTGGTCTTCAGTCAGACAGTGGGTTCATATCATAGTTTGACAGAAAAAATCTAGATAGAAAAAAGTAAGACAAGTGAATATAAGTTGTGTACTTATTGTTTTATTCCTTAAGTGCCCTGCATTGAGAAGCAAGATATATTAATGATCATTTTACCATTATTCTTATTTCTGACACATATCAGTGGAATTTTTTCCACTTCATGACTAACATGCATAGCGTGGTGGCCTTTGTATACTTGTATACGCTCAAAAGCTGAATTCTTTTTCCTGTGTTTCATTTATGTTGTCCAACCGTTTTAAGCAGGAGCAACACAACAGATATTGCGGAGAGCGGTGCACATTTCTGGAAAATTCCGAAATTGCTGACCATCCATCCATGTACATCCTCAGCCTCCAGTGAGTCAAACTGTTCACCACATTACTCCTCTATATGTTCAGTCTGTGTTCAACCAAATTACTCCTCTATATATTCAGTCTGTCTTCACCAAATTACTCCTCTATATGTTCAGTCTGTGTTCAACCAAATTACTCCTCTATATATTCAGTCTGTGTTCAACCAAATTACTCCTCTATATATTCAGTCTGTCTTCACCAAATTACTCCTCTATATATTCAGTCTGTGTTCAACCAAATTACTCCTCTATATATTCAGTCTGTGTTCACCAAATTACTCCTCTATATGTTCAGTCTGTGTTCAACCAAATTACTCATCTATATATTCAGTCTGTGTTCAACCAAATTACTCCTCTATATATTCAGTCTGTGTTCACCAAATTACTCCTCTATATATTCAGTCTGTGTTCACCAAATTACTCCTCTATATGTTCAGTCTGTGTTCAACCAAATTACTCATCTATATATTCAGCCTGTCTTCACCAAATTACTCCTCTATATATTCAGTCTGTCTTCACCAAATTACTCCTCTATATATTCAGTCTGTCTTCACCAAATTACTCCTCTATATATTCAGTCTGTGTTCAACCAAATTACTCCTCTATATATTCAGTCTGTGTTCAACCAAATTACTCCTCTATATATTCAGTCTGTCTTCACCAAATTACTCCTCTATATATTCAGTCTGTGTTCAACCAAATTACTCCTCTATATATTCAGTCTGTGTTCACCAAATTACTCCTCTATATATTCAGTCTGTCTTCACCAAATTACTCCTCTATATATTCAGTCTGTGTTCAACCAAATTACTCCTCTATATGTTCAGTCTGTGTTCAACCAAATTACTCATCTATATATTCAGTCTGTCTTCACCAAATTACTCCTCTATATATTCAGTCTGTGTTCATCAAATTACTCTTCTATATGTTCAGTCTGTGTTGGTTTGACTTTACTGTCTCCATTATCTCACTCCATTTCATGCAGCTTTGTTGTTTTCTTACAATAATGACTTTGGTTTGTGGCCTCTTTCAGTCAAACTCACACATAGGTTATTACAGCTAGACGTCAAGTTAAACATTTTGAGTTTATACTTGTAGAGTTGTAATTCTGGACATATGTTTTCATTGAGAGTTTGGCACTTCAGATGGTGATTCAGATGTGTAGCAAGCTGTGTACGTACGTTAATTCCTGCCCCCCCCCCCCCTCCCCAAAGGAACCAGTTACAATTGGAAATGAGCTCTAGCTGCTTGAATGTGTGTGTAGTAATTCAGATATGGTTTAGGGCTCTGATAGGTTAGGCAGATTATCTGATCACTGGGTCTTTTGTTTCAGTCACTGTGAGTAAAAAGTTATAAGAAACAGGAACGACGGGGATTATGATCAGGTTTAATCCATCATTTTGGCAGAACGCAAACGTTTATTCAATTAAATGCACGTATTTCACATCCCAATACCCTCAATAAAGCAAGTCTTACATATTCACAAAGTTTTAGGCATGGTGCAAAACAAAACAAAACAAAACAAAAAAAAAAAAAAACACAAAACAAAGAAGAGCCACACATGTTGTTGAAGGATTACTTTTTTTCATGCCTACCAAACCTAATTTATAATATAGCCATGGACATAATTCCTTTCTTTATGCGATTTGCGAACAAAACCAGATCAAACTCAAAATGAGATTTGCTTGAACGCATTTGCATTGAGAGAGCACGGCAGTTTCTGTTTGTTTTTGTTTTTTTGTTGTTGTTGTTGTTTTTGTTTTTTTTCCTAGGCTAGCTGCAGTAGAACACAAACACTTGGAGAGAGGAGGAAAACAGTATTTATCAACAAAGATAATATTTCACAATGGTATTAAAAGGATGAGGATAACCATATCAGCAAACGATTTTTTTTTTCTGCATCATTGTCTCCCAGATCACGGATTAACCTGCCCACTCAGATGTTCACTCTGCCACAAACAAAAGTTTTCTCTCTCTCTCTTTCTCTCTCTCTTTCTCTCTCCCTTGTTCATCTGACTTGCGGCAGAGTGTAGTGCATCAGGAGAGAGCTGTGGCTTGCCCCAGAAACGCAAAAAAAAAAAAGAAGAAGAAGAAGAAAACAGAAAGAAACGGAAAACAAGGCTAATCCATTGTGAGTGTTTCGTGATCAGTCAAAAACAGAAAAAAACAGATCCAAGAATAAACTATTTTAACCGGAAAACATTCATTGTGTACGGAAGAATGCTGGACCTCTGGTGGCAGCCAATGGGTAGATATGACATTTCTGTGCTAGTCCCCCCCCCCCGTATGTACTCTACCCAAATCCCAGTGTTTGTTTTTAGCCAGCCTACTTTTATTGCAGGAGAGAAAAGGTCAAATGAGTCTTGGTAGATGTATCCGTAGTCAGGAGGAGCATAAACACAGGCAAAACAGTTTTTTTCTTTTGGTCCAGTATTGGATTTTATGGTCATTTTCATCTCTTAAAATCTCTTAAAAATACAAAATGGTGAAAACTGTCGAAGCATAAAGTCAGGGGGAAAAAAACAAACAAACGAAAAAAACAGCTCACGAGATGTGAAAATGACTTGAACTGCCTCTCACCTTGTTCAGTAAAAACAAGGTGACACTGCGGTGGTTCAGCAGAAGAAGATTTAAATCTGTAATGGACAGAGGCTGATGGGGGTAGCGTTCAGGCAGACTTAACGCAGTGTTTGCTGTACTCTAACACTTTGGCCCGGAGCAGGGATGGTGAGGACAGAGTTTGTGTAACACTAAACTCCCAACTGGGCTATGGCCATTCCATCCAACTGCATTTGGCAAGACACGCAAGGCCTGTGGAGCCTCTTATTCAAAGAAGCAGGATTGCATTTTGATATAAAACCAGCCTGAGGAAAGGAGAGAGAGAGAGGGGGGAAAAGAGAGAGAGAGAGAGAGAGAGAGATGACTGCAGAATATTGTTAGTGCTTTATTTTTTTATGTATGTGAAATGTAAAATGCTCTTCCATCTCTGTTTCAGAATGAGATACGTCCACTGATCAGAGAGCATGGATGGCAGAGCTAATGACTATGTTATTCAGCATTGAGAGGATGCAGAGATGCAAACTGTGCATTGAGCTAATGTCGGACTCTGCAGTGCTCTCACAGAAGAGGAAGGCCTGCAGGGAGAGAGCTGTAACCCCTCTTTCTCATTCTCTCTCTCCCTCTCCCTTTCTCTCTCTCTCGCTCTCTCTCACGCAGTGCAAAGTGCTGTCACTACATCCTCCTGTGGTGTGAAGTGCTCTCAAATTACTGTAAAAGTGAGAAAACTTCTGCCTTTCCTCCATTGTGCAAATGTTTGTCGAACTTGCCAACAGTCTTCATCCAAAAAAGTGCTAGACTGCAGCTAAAGACCCTCGCTAAGACGTACTCTCCACCACGTCTGACTGGATCAACTCGAAAATATTTCACAAAGCTTTCTGTGATAACTGTAACCAAAGTCACAGCAGAAAAAAAAAAGGACACCGCTCTGAGCCCCAGATCTCCGCGAGGGCCTCCCGTGATTACCGTCCCAATTGTTGGGAGTAAGGAGGAGACTACGCTGCTCTTCAAACTAGCTCCAGCATGCAAGCTTGCATGGCAATTACTGTCAACAACAATGACAAAGCAGTGGAGAAGCAGTGGTCCCACTGGCTACCCTCGTTTATATTAAAAGGCTAAAACTCTGCTGGGATTCTACATTACATTGCTGGAAAGCAGAATAAAAGCTTTTGTTTGAATCTTTTTTTTTTTTTGCATTGAAAACATGTTTGGAGACACTTACTTTAGGCCCCTGGGCTACGACAGGGCACCCTCGCCGGAATGCACCACCATTACTTCAAACAATTGCCACGGTCTCACTTCCACTGACTTGGGACAAAAGTATTGGAGTAATCAGCATATTAAAGCAAGCGCTAGAACCATATGTTAATTATGTAAATGATTCGTTTTAATCAGCCCGAACCATGTAACGAGTAACCGGGAAAGCGAATGTAGGGAGTTATCAAAAACGCCATTAATATTCATCGGGGTAGCGCGCGTGTGAACGTACCCATCCACACAGATGAATTAATAGTTTGATGAGGGATGAAAGTGCTGGAGGAGGTGTTTGCGGGGAAACCATCTGTCTTTCTTTGATACCCCTCCAGGGCTGACTCTTCCCAGAGAGGGACCACTGGAGCTAAGTCAGTCTGGGGAAGGAAAGAATGTAAGAGGGGAGGGATGTGGTGCGGGGGTGTGGGGGGTTGGTGGGGGTGGGGGGGTGTTGGAGGGCAGCGAGGGAGTGTACGAGAAAGGCCTTTATCAGCCAACACAGGTAAGAAGCATTACAAAAACGATCACCCTCACATGCTACCGTAACAGAGCGAGGAGGACCGCTCTCGATGCATAGGTTAAGACATCATGTTTATGTGCAAGCTCTCAGCAGTGGCCTGTATGTGGTGGATGACTGTGTAAATGTTTTTATTAGCACACTGAGCAGAGCATAGCCTCTGATGCCTTTAAGGATGAGGTCGTAAGGCCTTATTCGATGTGTCTGACATACAGGCTTAGCTGTGAATGTGAAGCGATTCGTTTCGGGGGCGAGTTTGCGTGGGACGCCTGCGAAGGAGCTGTCCCTCTCGTGGTTCCTCCGCCCCCCCAGCGATGCTCAGCTCCGCTCCATCTGGACCGGTCATCTGTGCCTGACCCGCAGAGCAGCGTGTCCTCGCATAACCTCTCTCCACCCAATCGCTCACTGCCCAAAAAAAAACTACAGAGCCTGTTACACTGGCCCAGGCTCCTTCATTTACTGATCCATGTCAGCTGAGCTAGCGCACTACTGAGACACCAGATCCAATCACCTACTGAACCTCGAAAACCGCAATGTTATCCCAGAACCGAGCTCCCAATATTTTACAGCTTATTATAGCATCAACTGCAATAGTGCCCCCAACCCCCCCCCACGTCTAGCTCGCCGCGGCGCGGGAGGCGATCCCAGCTCTCTCAAGTCAAACCCAGCGTGCGCAAGATGAAAGAGTTCCTCATCGTCTCCAGCCCAATCGTTTACATCTCCAGCCTCAATCTCTCCGTATTCATATTAAGTTTGAAGAATAAGAAATCAGATTGTGCAACCTAATGGTCTTCCATCAGTCCACTTCCCATGATTCATAGCGAGAGCTTGCCAGGCGAGAACGGCCCTAAGGACCCTGTGCATGATGACTGCACTCATTCAAATCTATAAGGATCATCTCCATCTCCCCCTTTTTTTTTTTTTACACCAAGGTCCAAGCACAGGAGAAATATCACCAACACCATCTCATATCTAAGTTCACACATCATACATCTATTTATGTTAAGAAATCGTTTTCCACAGCAGTGGGGCAGACAAGTTCCAGAAAGCTATATATATAGTGTGTGTGTGTGTGTGTGTGTGATATCTGGCAGGATCTATGGGAAAAGAGATTAAAGCATGTTTCATTCTGTTTGATAGGAGCGACGCTCAATTTTCGAGTTTAGGGGATGAAGTTTGAGTGTCATGACTCGTGGACTCATGGAGCATTTTATATGATAGGACTGATTACAGAGAGAATGATTACAGAAAGCTTTGTTCTGAATACTGGTTAACATGCTAGCCACTGAGAGTGTCTCAGAGCAGTCGTCTGAATGGTGACTGTGCTTTGAAACAGGATAATAAAGAAAAAAAGAGGATGAATTCAATTAAATCAAATTTAATTAATTTAAATAAGTTGAAATGTAAGGAAATTAAATTAAATTCTCATTAAGGTAAATAAATACACTGCTAAATAAACTATTTAAAAACGCAGAACTATAACATTTTGAAAAGGAAGATTTAAATATCCCTGCTTTAGAAGCCCTGTCGCTATTGGACGTTACTTGACCAGGATGAAGGTTTTTTTTTTCTTTTCTTTTTTTTAAATCCTGTTACTACAATACTTGCTTCTCAGTATGATGGGAAATTTCTAGATTAAAAAAAAAAAAAAAAGATTAAAGGAACCGTCTTTTGCTGATAATAGCGATCAGTGATGGGTTTGAGAAGAATGTTTATCTGGCATTGATCTTTAATCTCTACACGAGAATTTCCTTTTGCCAGATGTCATTTCATGGCTATTTCTTGGTGATGGCAGTGGTTGTGGGGGGGGAGGGGGAGGGGGGAGGCATAAAAAACGCTTTCCCTAAGCAGTTTTTGATGACCTCCTTGGGATGTGGCAACTTTCTCTTCCATAAATATGTGATAACATTTAAGGGATCTGAGGCCACAGCCAATCTGACATTACCATAATTCTTTGACTCCAGAACCTTCTCTTGCAATTCACCAGAGGTTAAGAGGCTGCCCACATCGAATCCTTCAACATAGACAAATTGAAGCCAGGGCATCGAGAACAATCAAGCTCCTGGGGGGTTAATGCAATATACCCTGAATTAAAAAAAGAAAAAAAAAAGAAAAAAAAAAGAAAGAAAAAACCCCCAACATCAATATCATCTGCTTCACTGATGTGTGTGTAGTGGCGTTTGGTAATAAGCGGAACATTCCAACAAATCAATGGTTATTTAATTCTCAGCGAGCTCTCGACTCCATTAAACCTGATTACGCTCTCCCATTTTCTTCTGGGTGCGGTTATTTTTTTTCCAATGCAGGCACTTAATCTATAAGGGGAACTTATGAGCACCTTCAAAAGCAATTTCAGCCTCTATTAACATAGCACGCTCACTGCCATTTGGTTCCTATTATTTATTGGTCCGAGGCATCTGGTACGGCCTGACCCATAAGCTGACCCTGTCCCTCACGCCAGCCACAAAACAACACTGCAAACCCAGACGGTGGACACTGCCAAATATGTCTTTCTCCATGGGTGCCAAAAAAACGTAAAAATGTACTACAGAATAAGGACATGCATGGAACTACAGGGATTAAGCAAATTTGTTTGGACTATCTTAATTTTAATCTCTCATCTTCTCTGACAACAAGCTTTTTTTCCTATACAGGCAAACAGCCATGGCAGATAGTTTATTAATGTACTGTGTAGAATTCACAGCCCAGTTCTCAGCTGTGTGTATTACTGCGTGGAGATGAGACAAAAGGTTGTATCAGACAACGTTATCTGGATACTACACAACATGCCACAAGCCTGGGTGAGGCAGGAAAACAAATCTACAAAGTTTAGGGATAAGCATTCCACTGGCCCCCAGAGTCAAAACACCATAGATCTAATAAAGATCTAAGGGTCTAAATTCTCTTCATGGGGGAGAGGAGCAGGTATGCGTAGACAGAAGCAAGAGCTAATCCGGCGTGTGATTAGGTAAACAAGTGCAGTCAGATTGATCTAGTTTGACATGGTGTCAGAAAGTGAACAGAGGACCCTCCCTGATCTTTCCATCGACTGAGCGAAGTGATATTAGTGTATCCATTACCCGTCCAGTCGCCAAGGCCCGACACTACTCCATTTCACTCTAAATGGCTCATTTCTTCATCTCCTTCTCCTCTGCTCCTCTTCCATGCTAAACAGTGCCGCGTAATAAGGCTTTTGTAACAGTGGCCATTAAAAAGCTGGAGGGGGGAGGGGGGGGGGGGCAGAGAGAGAGAAAGAGAGAGAGAGAGAGAGAGAGAGAGAGAGAAAGTGCATTTGCATTTTGTCCCATCAGCAGAAAGGATGGTCATTAGTAATTGCCTCGGAGGTCTTAGGAGGGGCCGAGGGAACAAAACAAGGCTAGCCTTAGTCAGCCAAGCTAACATGGTTGGGCTGGGCTGTGCTCTCCTGTCACCATGCTTTCTCCATCCACAACCCCCCCCACACCGCCACCCCCCCACACCTGCTACTCTCATTCTAAATTTCATGTGCGTCCCCCTACTTTACTCGTAATACCGCGTAACGAAGTAATATTAGCCGTTTGTGCAAACTACTGATTTGATCCAATAAACACCCACGACACATTAATGCTTTTGAGCGTAAGTACTATTTTCAGCGATTAGTGCCATTCCAAGGCTGCAAATTCCAAATGGAGAATAGCAGTAATCACGTACAACAACCTTCAAACCCTGCATGTTTTAAAGTATACATTTTATTGTAGTGTTTCACAGGGCGAGACTGGTCTATTAACTTAATTCATCGTCCAGGAGTACGACTAGTCTCTGAGCGAGCGACACGCGGGTTTGGGGTAGAGAGGAAGAAAAAGAATGTGAAATTCCCACAGTCTTAATTCAGGCCAGATTATGATGAAGTTAGTGGGCTGGGCTGGGCTGGACTGGGCTCTGGGAGGAGAGGATTGCTGAGTCTTAGGAACGGCTGGACTGGAGTGTAAATACCCTGCCCTGTGGCCAACCTCCAGGAGAAAGGGCATGAATTTTAAGCAGGCTCAGGATCAATACAGGCGAATATAGCTCAACTGCACCATTTGTTCAGCCATGAGAGATGTCAATACTCAGATTAGGGTGATCCGTCTTTTTGATTTCCCACTGTCTTCCAACCAGGCTGCATGAGGGCTTTCGCCTGTATTAAAAGTGTTTGCTTTCTCAACCATAAAAATTCCAATTATTGTTCTAAGTGCGGTGCCGCTGTGTTGCCCGTTGGAGAGCGGTCTCGCCATTACTTGAACGCCTCCCATGACGAGAGGAAAGAAAAAAAAAAAAGGGAGGATGGGTAAGGGTGGATGGGGAAGACGGGGGCTTGAGAAAGAGGTCGTAGGGAGATGACAGCGCGCTCTCAAATTCTCTTCCTCCTGTTTTTTCTTGATACATACATTTTAGTAAAAGCCATAAAAGGTGGGTGAAAAATGCGCAAATCAATGGAGGACCGATCGATCCTGTTGAGATGCCATCAGTTACTTGAGCTCCCTCGCAGTGCGCGCAGGTATGGGGAGGAAGAGGAGGAGGAGAGAAAGGATAGAGTCAGCATCACTCCGCGTTTAAGAATTCTGTCACGGCTCCTGCACCGCGAGTCCAGCCGCAGCAGCAGCAGCTACACTGCTCACTTTCACCAAAATAACAAAGATCTCTTGCCAACCCTTCCAGTATTTCTGTTTCTTAACTGGTGATTCTTCAATACGTACAAATATCTGCTGCTTTTTTTCTGTTCTAATTAGACAAAAACAACAAAAAAAACCCCTCTAATCTCTCACAACAAGAAAGACACTGCTGGCTAAATAAAAGAAATCTTGTTTACAGCTTTTTGCCAGAAAATATCACTTCCTTTAACAAGTCCCAGCAATGTGATGTCAAACGTTTTTAGCTGATTGTAAAACACAGCGGCGTCCAGCGAGCGTGGCGGCGCGGGAAATCGGGTCTCCGAACCAAAAACAGGCAAACGGCGAATTCCAGAATAATTTACCCCAGGCTGATACGAGTCTAAACCGAGAGGCAGAGGTTAGACACGTGGCACGGCGTAAAGGTTCAAAAGATGGAGATCCACGCTAATTAGCAAGCGTACAGCATGTCTCCTAGCATGCCTTCACACTACACATCAGACGCCTTCGGGGAGCTACAACCTCTGGTTTCAAATTGTGCCAAGGCAAGACAGCCACAAACTGGGTTAAGAAGCCAATTAGTAGACTGTTTACACACCATCTCTATCAAGCCATAAGAACAGGATATTTCCAAAAGAGAGAAAGAAGACGAGGCACAATTGCACAAACTTTTTAAATGTGATAAGAAATTAGCTGCTGCCAACTGCTCCACTGAAGTAGAGTTAGCATAATTGTGTGTGTGTGTGTGTGTGTGTGTGTGCATGTGTGTGTTAAAGCCAAGAACTGTTTGATCCTGTACTGTACCACACAATGCTTCAGTACAAAAATTGTTTCTTTTCTTCTTTTTTTCCCCTTTTCATTTTTCTGGTCATTACTAAGTGTTGTCTTCTGTGTGAGATCATTTTCTGCTAAATCGCTCAAATATTACCAGTCAATCCACAAAAAAAAAAAAAAAAAAAGGAACAACAACACTGCCCTAAGCGTAGTGATAAAATGGAGAACAATAACAGAGTATCTACTTCATTTAGGAGAAAGCCAGAGGTATCGTCATTTCACACTCTCAGACTAACAGCAGCAGTGATCTGATATTACATGCATATGATAACATCCTTTAACTGAATTTATCAGCTTTCTTAGCCTGAGGACTCAAACTTGTTGTGGCATATCCACATGTGTGGGAGCTTCCTCTGACAGAGCAAAGCTCCATGAGAGAACACAAAATAATGGCAAATGTGCTGTTCTTGTATTAGCCTCTGTGTCATCCTCCCCTCTGTTTGTCATCCGGCTGTGAGTAAAAATTCACAAAAGACTGGCTACTGCTCTAAGCACTTAACAATGTCTTGTAGTACCTCCAGGACATTCAAGTCAAGTACTGGCTGTCAAAACAAGCGTCGAGAAGTGATTGTTTTGATCTTTTTGCATTTGCCTGCACACAAACACACACACACACACACACACACACACACACACATGCATGCGCGCGCCACCAAGATTATTTGATTCAGAGACTTGGGGGTATGCGCTGTTACAAAGAGTGTTTGAAAGACTTGAGGAACTCTTGTTTTCCTTAGCGCTAAAACTTCACACATTCCTGCTGCACTTGTAAACAAGAGGTGTATACAATGACACGGGGCGCTAAAGCTACGAGACCAATCAAAGCAAATTAGATCAGACAAAGTTGAAAAGCTCACTTTGGCGGCTTGGCGCGTGTGTGTGTGTGCGTGCGCGGCCCCAGCGGCTGGCCTGGACGTGTAAGTGAATTTCCATTCCATTAGGAGCGGAGAGGAGCTCCCCTTCCCACCGTCAGGCCACTTCAGAGCCTCCCTAATGAATCAAGTGCAGAGGGGGAGAAAAAAAGAAGAAGAAGAAAAAAAAAAAGCAACTCCTCTTGCAGGAGAAAACAATGACCATTAAAAGGATACTGCTGCGGCGTCACACCCCTTTATCCTAACAAAGTGACATTCCCCACGTCTGACTGCTCAAGACGCAGCGCCGACCACGCCACGCAAGTTCGGAAATGAACCTTTTTTCCACTTTTTCGGGAAGATTTTAACGTATTAAAAGAAATTTTAATCACGTATCAACAGGGCCCTCTGCTACTTAAACCGAAAAAATCAGAGCGGACGCTTACGGCATAAAAGAGCCAGGGTGGAAAGGCCTGAAGCCCGCAGCGTCAGACCAGGCTCCTGAGAAAGAGGCTTCGTTTGTTTTCGTATATCTCCAGCTGTAAACGTCCTCCTTGAAAAGGTCATGTTTTGAGTAAATAAATAAATAACGTAATGAGTCTCAGAGGCTGGATTGGTTTTTACATGAATCAAAGATTTGTAAAGGCTGTAGAACACCCCCTCCCTCCCTCAACACACACACACACACACACACACACACCACCCTCACTGAAATCATTTCTTTAAGCGCTGCGTCAGATTTGATGATCACAGTGTAGGAAATTCTTTCCAGTGAGGGCTTCTAAATGTATGCATACATGTTTACACATGCAGAAACACACACAGACGCACACACAGGTACACGCACGCACACAGGCTCATACACTTGCCCAAACTGAACTAAGTGTACACTGCACAGGCACACACACACACTCACACTTATACAAATGCACATACACACACACACACACACACACACCAGGCTTGTATACTTGCCAAAATTCAACTGAGTGTACACATACAAAATGTATATACAGACATACACCTTCAAACATAAAGGCTGGGCTTAGGCTAATGCGTGGGAGAGACAGTGAGTCTGTCGGTGAATACAGGGACACAGAAAGAGAGGCGAGGCTGAGGGTAACCCAGGTATTCAGAAGGTGGATTGAGGGTTACCAACATGATTGGGGATGGGGCAGAATTGTCAGGGTTGACTTGTTCGGTTCGGGGAGGGGGTTGCGACTAAAATTACGAGCAGCCTCTAAAGTCCACAGCAATCTATCTCTCACCCTCAGACAGAGCCGGTGCTATAACGCCATGTTTGGACACCTTGCGGAATGTCTGCTCCTCTAAATCTGCCTCTGAATCACACGCTGTATTAATGACAGGGGAGTCATCATGCAAATTCACCAGCCAGCAAGAACTCTAAGGTACACTTCCTGCACACACAGGAAATGATCATATTCAGCCCTGCGGCTGACATGAATCTTCCTCAGCCGAACGTCACAGAGAGTCCGCATCCCACGGCTGAGACGATTCGCTCGCCAAGGCCTCCCGTAACTTCAAATTAAGACTCGCTCCTGGAATATGCCTATCAGATCCAAGTTTCTTTATGAATGCCCGCGGAGTCAAAATCAATTTGTTTACTGTTACCTGATACAGCCTTTTTTAAAGGCATCCTGCCTCAGTGAGGCAAAGCTAACCACATACAAAAAAAAAAAAAAACTACAATAGGATTTAAAACAGTAAATTCTGAACCAATTCTTTTCTCCCTAAGTCAGTTATATTCGAGCTGATAATTTTCAGACAATTATTATTTCTAAAGATAACGGAAAAGGATCTGCTAAATGACTAGACTGAGGGAAAGTTGCTTTGTCCTTTTATTTATTTATTTATTTTGCCCGTATCTCTAAGGAGATAACCACCAAAATGTAACAGAATAATGACCCCTTTCCAAACAGGACTCTCATCAAATTTTCATTACACACACACACACAGACACACACACACACACACAGACACACACACACACACACACACACACACACACAGGCATTCATTATTTTCAAAGGAAATGAGTCTATCTTTGGGACTGTACTGCTCCCTTTTTCCAGCATGCCTAACAAACACTCACATTTATAAACAGTCTCTCTGTCACACACATACACACACACACACACACACTCACTCACTCACTCACACACACACACACACACACACACACACACACACACTCACTCACTCACACACACACACACACACACACACACACACACACACAGGGACTTTTAGCCAAGGATATGAGCAGCGTATGGTAAGCCGCATTAGGATCCAGGGCACAAGACTCCTACTGAGGCCTGCACCTGTTTCTTCTCCTCAGGCACGGTAAGCCGGAGAGCCTGTCCCTTAACTGCCCTGTATCACTGTTACCTCTCCTGTCACTGCCTTGTTCCCCTCTGCAGTACACCCCCCTCCACCTCCGCCCCAATCCTCCATCTTCACCCCAACCCTCCTGCCTCCTCTGTCTTCACCGGACCTTCACAGCAAAGGCTTGCAAACCTCAGATCACTGCGACGGAGAGAGATGACACGTTAAAATGTTAATGTGCTTTTCGCCTTTTCTTTTTTTTTTTTTTTTTCTCTCCGACGTTTCCACTGACGGGCCCCCCGGCGGCGTTGCGTGGTCGGAGTGCTACGATAACCCCACACTGGGATCAATCTACAGTTCGCAGCGGTATTTAAAGGAGCCATCACTGGGACTCAGAGCCAGCGGGGCGTCTGTTCGCAGCCCCGAAAGAGTACCACTGTCCTGCCCTTATAGCGTCACCTCAGCAGGGTCCACTCTAGTCACATCACTCCACAGAATGACTGTCTTCTTCAGTAGACACATATTCTAAACATGCCTACAAAAGACAAAGACCTAGAACAGATAGGCGGGCCAGCATCACGTAGGGATATCATTTTTTTAATATATACATAAACATAAGCCTAGCTCTTATCTGTTATTGCATAAACGCGGTAGTATGTGGGCTGATATAGCAACAGAAATCTGTGGTTCATTATGGAAAAGACACAAAAGAGGGCTAAGAATGATGATGTCCTCCTACTAAACATTTACCAAAACGAGCCACTAATGCACTCGGAGAGAAAGAAAAGCGTCCTCATATTGAAAGCATTCTGTAGGGGTTTTGTTTGCACTGTTTTTCCTTTCTTTTCTTTTTTTTTTTTTAATTTTTTTTCGTTGGCAGCCTAGTGCCCAGCTGCTGCGGTGGGGCCGTGTAGGATTCATCCTTTCAAGAGTAGCTATTATACCCCTCCGTCTACTTACCGCGGTGTTAATCCAATACCGCGGCGAGGATGTGTGTGCAAACAGGACAGACAAAGGCCACAGCTGTTTGCCTGTTGTGTTTCACCTTGTGGACACAACCACGCAAACGCTGCACGCACCTACAAACAGTCAAGGCCATCGTCCAAAGCCGCAAACGCTCTTTTTTTTTTTTTGGTTTGGTTTGTTTTCTTTTCAGCTAGAGACCTCTACCCTTTTAGCTACGGTCACTGCCCTTCACTAGTCTCATCTGTGGAACACCTGGCAACTCCAATACAACACCCCGCCCGCCCCCCCAGTCCTGCCCCCCCCCCCCCCCCCCCCCCCCCCCAGTGCCCGTTCCTTTACATCTCACCCAGCTTGCAGCACATGGGTCAGACGTGTATTCACATGGCCTCATTGACTTGGACTGTAACAAGTACACATGGCCATTAAAAAAGAAATAAACTACAAAAAAAGAGAAGAAAAGAATGGAGTCATGTCCAAATCACAGCACCGAGTGATGAAAACCTGAACACCATGATCTCTATTTCAGGCAACTGGGAAGAGAGAGAGAGAGAGAGAGAGAAAGAAAGAGAGAGAGAGAGAGAGAAAGGAAAAAAACATTACAAGGGAAGCAAAATTATTTAAAGTCTTTCCGCCCCGGCTTTGTCTTGGAAAAGCACCTCGGAAAGCCTTTTGGCCTTTGATGAAGCTCTCGAGGCTGTTTTGACCCAGATAAAATAAAGGATTTCACACATTTGGGGATCCAGCTTTAAAGACTTTTCTCCTCTCTCCTCCGAAACGTATTTGGTGGAGAAGAACAAAGGAGGGGGGGGAAGAGATGCTGTGTACTGAAATGGTGTCAGGATTGGGGAAGACAAGACTCAACCCATTGCCTTTCCTCTCACTTAATCATCAAAAGGAGTTAAAATGCCAGTAGACATAATGAGGTTGACTAGTGAGAGTAGTAGCAAAAGTGTGTTTTTTTTTTTCTTTCTCTCTTTTCTTTCACTCTCCCTTCCTTTTCTTTTTGGGATGGGGAGTGGATTTTCTGTCATGCAACACAAGAGATGCAAACAAAATAACTGGGTCACCAAAAAAAAAAAAGAACAAGAAAAAGAAAAGAAAAGAAAAGAAAAACCTCCTAAAAAAAAACGAAAAAGGAAACCCCTTTCATGTTTTTCTTTTCCCCTTTGTGAAGGTCGGTTTAGTGCTGACTTTACGGTCATTAGGAGCAAAGCAAGTTTGCTACGTTGACCAGTGTAATGTACATGCTGCCTCTTCCAGCATCAAGAGGAAAACGCTCCTTGTAATGATGTGAATTCTTCAATTGTCCAGCATACTAAATATCAAAGCCTGTAAAAAAAAGCGAACCAAACAGGCCCCAGTGAGACCACTGCTGCCTTCTCTGATTAGGGCTGTACCATTGTTTCGTGGGGAGAGGGTTCTGTGTGCTGATATTGATCCAGCTTCTCTATGGGTGGTCTCTGCATGATGAACCTGCCTATTCCCCCAAAACAAAATATAAAAATCTAAAATAAAAGGTGCTTCTATGGACACAGCGTCCGTAATTTTTGATGGAGACGATGTCATTAGGATTGTGCCGAATGACATATTTGGGAAAGCTTATGGGTGCATGTAATGCTAGGTCCTTAAGCATGTTTTAACAGTCCAAAGCACACATACAAACCCTCCCCTAAACACTTCACCACGTCTTGGTGGATGGCATCTTATAAAGCACCGTCGAAAGCACTCAATGCTGATGGTTTTTCCTTCTTTTTTTTCCCCTCACATCTCTAGAAAAGGGGAGTATGGCAGTATGAGTGGGCGTTTTAACGTCTCTTAATCTCATTACGCTCCCCTTCCTTCCTCTGAAGTAGTTAAGAGAAAGAGAGAGAGAAGTCACGACAAGTCCACTCTGGGAGGAACCAAGGACTCTTAATAAGCCTGTCAGGGTTTCCAGTTCATTAGGTGGTTTTGCGGATAAATAAAACATTTAGTTAAAAAAAAAAGGAAATGGAAACAAAGAAGAATAAAAAATGACCACTGGTCAGCAGATCCTAGTCTGAGAAGATGGCTCACTGCTAAAGCAGGCAGCTCCAATCTGAGAAGATGGCTCACTGCTAAAGCAGGCAGCTCCAATCTGAGAAGCTGGCTCACTGCTGAAGCAGGCAGCTCCAATCTGAGAGGATGGCTCACTGCTGAAGCAGGCAGCTCCAATCTGAGAAGATGGCCCACTGCTAAGTCACAGGGGGTCGTCCTATTGGTGCAGCTCCGCTCTGTTTTTCTCTCAGTCAAAATTTACCACAGCTAACCCTACACTGCAACCCTACATGACAAGAGTCTGAGTGGTCTATGCTACCCTGCTGTCCAAACCAAGGGGCCGAATCATACACCACACACAGTAACTGATCACACATGGAAAATAATTAGAATTTGTTAAAGGAAAATAGCACGGAGAAAATATGGTTAGCAGACACCAACAAATGAAAACAGCTGTAATAAATCCATATTCCCATTAGAAACGGAGCAACAAATGAAAGAAATCAGGTTTAAAAGTGCTAAAATATTACATTTAAGTAACTACATGTGAGTGATCTGGATCAATAAATCTCCCCCCCCCCCCCCCCCCCCCCCGTTAACTTGAAAAGAAATCAGCCGAAGGGAGAGTGAACTGTGTTCGTCAGTTCTGACTGTTTGGCAGTTTGCTATGTCTCTCCATCCCCAGACGGCCAGCTTTAATTAATCTAGGCAACCATGTTACAACCTCCCCGCTCAAATTACAAGTATGAGCAAATCGAATCTGAGGGCGAGCTCCTCTCTCCTCTCCGCACGTCCTCCCCTCTCACATTAACATTACCTGATGCAGTCATTCCTTTTCACTTCAAATGAAGTACATCACACAAGGCACGCCGCGCAACAAACACCAAACCTTATCGGCCTCTTTTAACACTTCGCCCCGAACCGCGGCGAAAGAGCAAACAGCAAAGCCCAACGCGTCCCTGCCTCCACACGCTCTCTCTCGCTACTCCTCCTCATTAATGATAAATTAATAAACGAGAGTATTAATTCATGCAGATGAAAACGACTTGTGGAATTTCTCCAGCTGAGCGTATCCGTCTGGCGATCAGCGGAACGCAGAAGCCTGGTCGGGTAAAGCGTTTCTGTTGTACGTGTTAAGTCTGAAAGCTATCAGACCTGCTCGCCACAGCACTCTATGTTTGATCCAAACGTAATACGTAACAAGACAGACAGAAAAAAGGAGAATGTAGGCAAAGAGAAAGAGAGATAGAATGTTGGGGACGGGTTGCCTAGTTACCCACTCAATGTAAATGTACACAGGTTTATTCTAAGGCCGCAGAGGTCCAGTGCCTCTCCATTTCCAGTGGAAGACCATTCACTTCACCATGTGGGGATTAGATTAATGCTAATGCTAGAAGTCTTCCTCGTTTGGGCCCATTTAATGTAGCTGTCTCTGTGTAACTCTGCGTGTGTTTGCGAGTTGGGTCGGAAAAAAAAAAAGAGGAAACAGAAGTGCTGTGGATCAAAACAGGGGGACAGCTCCTCACAGCTGGGGGCCTTTCCTAGCCTCTCTCACTCTTCCTCTCTCTCTCTCTCTCTCTCTCTCTCTAATTACCACACCGTCTCTCTATCCAGCACTGGGGCCAGGGACAGACTGGCTGATAAGGAAAAAAAAGAAAGAAGAAAAAAAAAGAAGGGATGCACTCAATCAGTGATGAGTGAGTGAAGAGCACGAGGCATTGACAGCGTTCCTCAGGGGGACCAAATTTAAACACCGCAACCTACAATTAAGAACCAGCCAATCCGCTACGGCCTGTGCCAATGCCTCGCTAATCACTCACAGACAGAGGTTAGAAATGCATAGCACTGCCTTACACACACACACACATATATGTATGTGTGTGTGTGTGTGTGTGTGTGTGTATATATATATATTTATATCGCTAACAAACGTGTCCAATTGGATGAAATACCCATACACCCCAATACCATTATTACCGTTATATTCAGGAATTAAACATAGAATTAAATATTAATGAGCATTAATGAGACAGCTGCTCATGCCCTTACTGCCCACCAATAATAAAAATAATAATAATAATAATAATAATAATCAGTCCCATTTTTTTCCAAAAGATCTGAATAATGGAGGGAGTACTCATAGGTTCCTGATAGGCGCAGTCACGGAGCTAATGAAAGGTGAAGCAGGTTTTTTTGGGGGGTGGGGTGGGGGGGATTCTGTGACACTTGCTTGATAAGTAAGGTTTGTGTCTAATGAGGTGCCAGCTGGCTGCCATACAATTTCATTTCATAGTTCCATTACAAAGTGCCTGATCTGCACTGAGTTCCTCCACACGCCAGGCCTGTTTAAATCAACATATTTCTCCGCCGCTCTTTCGCGTGCTGGCCCGCGATTGGAGGAGAGAACCGCGCGTTCGGTAACGCCTGTCACAGCTCAGCGCAGACGCGGCTGGACGGAGCGAGCGCTGCTCCGCGGGAGCTGCCGTTTGTCGAAGCTGGATGTGTTAAACACTGCGGCACAAAAAGCTGTGCTCTAACGCAAAGTCCTCCACGGCTGGCTAATCGCATCGGAGGGTTAGTCGTAAGACAAACACTGAACGTGGGAAAAATACAAGCTCATTTTTTTTCTTTGTCTCGGTCACTTCTGTCCCTCTCTCTCTCTTGTCTGTATTCTCTCTCAATTTATACGGACTCTCATTTGTGTCCCTCTCTCTCTGTCTCTGTCTCTCTCTGTCTCCAGTCATGCATGCAGACAGAGCGGTGGTTGCGTGCTCATACATGAAAACAGCCATGGCGTCGCCGATGGCAGAAAAAGCACACGCAACATGAGCTCATTCGCACCGCGTTGGATTAGCAGAGTCCTGTCTGCCCTGAAAACAGGAGAACAGGCCCTCACTCACTGCTGAAAATACACCTCATAATGCTCATCTCACGTCTATTCATTTTATAGCATTATAACAGGAAAACAGCACCACACTGACTGCTGAAAATGCACCTATTATTTCATGATATGTCTACTTATTTTATAATATTGGGTTTCTCAGTACAGCCTAACAAGAGCCACAGCTCTGTATGGGGTTTTGTGTGTGTGTGTGTGTTTTTTTTTTTTTTTTTTTAACTTTTGCTGAGTACAGCATCTTTTGATTTAACCAATCACCTGATTATCATGTTCTTAGTGAATCAGCTGTGGTCTTGCTGGACTGGGGGAAAAAATGTTTAGCATGCTGACCCTGGTAGGAACGGATGTAGAGGCGCTGCTCTCTGCAGCAAAAAATAGATACACAAAAAAAAAGCCTTGGACTCAGAGAGAGGAATCAGTGTGTAACTCAATTTAGGGCAAAAGGACCTTTCCGAAACAGACACGAAAACACAGAGAGGAGAGTCTAAATAGTCCAACAGCTGCAAAAACGAACACGCATTATTACGATCGAGATAGACTAATCAGTCACACACACACACACACGCACAAAGACACACACATACACACACACACACACACACACACACACACATAAACTGGAGCACATGTACCCACAGAGGCCTGGCAGATGGTCTCCGCTTCCGTTTTCATACATATATCAACTCCTGCCTGCAGACGCGCGAGCACTCACGCAAACACAAACATGGGAGTCAAAGACAGGACGATAGCCCTCATGTTTGTGATCAAACAAGGAGCCGGGCGGGGGGGGGGGGGGGGGTGGGTTGTATCATGAGCACGGGGAAAGAGGATGGACAAAAGGATGTAATCCCTATAAGCTTTGGGCCATGACAGACAAAAGAGCTCAAACCCGTACCTGCCTCTGACACTGGGGAGAGGCATGGACGCTCTGGAAAAAAAAAAACAAAACGATGACACTCCGCTCCGTTCGACTCATCGGCAGAGCGAACAGATGACGACGGAGCAGAGTCTGACACAGCTAAGCTATAAAAACAGATTACACCACCATCATCTCAATTCTGAATTTGATCATTTCATATGCTAAGGACATACAAGGGATTTGGAAAAACTATAGGTTATAACTGATACAGTCACTTGCTATTAAAAATGATATCTGAAGTTAAGTCATTGCAGCAGATGTTTAAGCAGGATTGGACATGCCTGTTTCTCAGGCTGCGTGTGTGTTTGCCAATGCAGACGTCTGAGAGGAGAGAACTTCATTTAGACTGCTACAGCAGCGGTGGAACTGAGGGCTAGAGAATTTTAATCATCTCTAATTTATCTTTCAGACGGCTTAGCTACTTTTTCAAACTGAAGTTTGAGCAGTACTCTCAACCATGCTATTTTTGTGGGGTTTTGTTTTGTTTTGTTTTGTAGAGAGAGAAAAAATCTCTAAAGATTTAAAATCAAAACACATAAGCAGACTATCTTGCATTAGGAAGACTTTTCCAATCTGATGTAGAAAGTAAAGAGAATCTAATTGAATTAAATTTCATGTTGTGGAGGGAAAAAAAGAAAAACATTTTCTTGAAAAAGAATTTTTGACAAAATGAGGGTAATTCTACAAGAGCTATGAAGACAAGCAAAAAAACAACAACAAAAAAAACACAAAAACATTGTTCCAGAACATTCCAAAGTATGCCAAAGACAGATCTCTCCACAGACTTGACTTTCTCCATCTAAAAATACTCCTTCAGAACAAGGCCTCAATTTGGATTGGTGCAGCTACATTGGGTGAGAATAATAAAAAACGCAGGTAGAATAATTGCTGTAACAGAAGTGTCTCCTCACTGAAAAGGATCGTAACACACACCATTTAAAGAAGGACAGACTACAGTGGCAGCGTGAAGGCCTGTGTGACACACACACACACACACACACACACACAGAGGGATGTGTTGGCATCTGGATGCTGCACATGCTTAGCTAAATGAGCACTGCTCAGCCCTATGTAATGGAGGGGAAGCAGAGACAGAGCGCAATCGCGCACAGTCAGCAGCATGGCAGATGGGAACGGTGAGGAGAGAGAGGAAGAGAGGGGGGAGGTGAGTGAGGGGAGGAGGAGACAGAAAGACAGAGAGAGACACAGAGAGAGAGAGAGAGAGAGAGAGAGAGAGAGAGAAAGCGCAAGAGAGAGGTACATAGAGAAACAGAGAGAAAGAGAGAGACAGAGTCAGACACACAGAGAGAGTGAGATTTACTAAAAGTGGACCCATGCGCTTTGGAGAAGAGGTAAAGTATAAGAAAGATTTAGTGAGAGAGAGAGAGAGAGGCGCAGATAGCCAGGGAGATTGATTTCGCTAGGGAAGGCAGGCGGCCACACCTCCCACACCTCCCACACCAGGTCAGAGCCTGGTCCAGGGGCTACAGGAGGAACGGGTCACACCAAATGGCCCTGGTTTCCAGAGGTCAGGCGAGGTCCTGTGCTACTGCTGTTCAAACCTGCCCCTGCCTCTGTGCAAATGCCCCTGCACACAGCTCACACACACACACACACACACACACACACACACACACACACACACACTGACTCCTCGGGTGCCTCACAGCTCCCTGGGCGAGTACAGTGTATGGACTGATAAAGCATAAAACATATGACACCGCTTACATATGCCTGTAAACAAACAATGCACCTGACCAATATTTTGAGCTGACAATCAAAAATGCTAACATCTCATTTTATAACATCTCCGTCTCAGCAACAAAAATGCTTCGTTTGGAGAATAACCCTCTGTTCGTGTTAAAAGTCGTTTTGTTTAAAAAAAACACCATAGCATGTTTGGTCGTCCTTTCCTCTCTGATTTGGTTTAATAAAATACCTTTATTAAACCAAGTCGGGGAAAAAAACGACGTTGCCTCGTGATGCTAGTGCTTTCCAGGCTACTCTCCACAGTCCTGTGGGCTTCGCTTCTCAGAGACAGAGTTACATTCCTCCCTCAGACTCCAAATGCCAAAACCCAATGTGAATTTATTTACATTACGTGAATTGTTCTGCATATTCAGCACATGTGACACGCTATAAGAGGAAAAAAAAAAAAACAACAGCAACAGAAAAAAAAAAAAAACCCCATCAGTGTTGTCTTCTGAAGCTAACCCAGAATACATCTGTAGTCAGATGTATTCAAAATGTCTTACATCTTAACTAAAAATAGCCTCGAAGACCCAGATTCCCCGTTCACTCCACACATATGAACACACACACACACACACACACACACACAGAGTAGCACGTAAATGAGCATATGAATGCTGAAAGCAATATCATAACACATGTGCTGGGCTTTGTGAAATTTTTAAAACACATTTCTTACCTAAATCAACCAAATATAATAACATGGAAGATAAAAATAGCTGGGAAATCTTCTATTTCGAGTATGCAAAATATGATATGTAACAAACAGGAACCGAATGAGTAATACACATTCCCTTAATTGTAAACACAAAAACACGAGAGAGAGAGAGAGAGAGAGAGAGAGAGAGAGAGAGAGAGAATCACTTGGACATATATGCAATTAAATTGACATAGAATGCAATTTCTATTGGACGGGACAAAGGTTAGAGGTGCCAGTGAAGGTTAATAGTTACTGAGTGAGACAGACAAAAAAGCAAATGAGATCACTGATCTCCATCACATTCAGTCTGAGAACAGACATGCAGTGACAGCCTGAATCTGATGCCTGATCGATTGCACATATTAACATTTGATTTGATAAATCTTTTAGAATTGTCATCAACACAAGAGCTTAGTCACAGTGTAAAACAGGCATGGATGAGGATCCAGTAGATTACAGTATATGAGATGAATCACAGTATATGAGATGAATTACAGTATAGTACATATATGAGGGCATAAGATTTGTAGAGTAAAAGACAAAATATAGATAAATATTATATTGTTAAATATTGTTAAATATAAGATAAATATATGTCATCTTGTCTTTGTTGATGACTTAAAACACATCAACACATCCATACTTGCAAAATATATATACATGTGTTTTTATGAGACAGGTATGGAAACACAAGCACAGTCTCACACACACACACACACACACACACACACACACACCCTATACTGAAAACATGTTGATTTAACAATTTTCTGTATAATCTGTCTACAGCATGAGCAATAGATAGACTTTAATCATGTTTCAAGAAGATAGTAAATAGATCCAAAACTAACTTCCGTGCAAACTATGCTGCTCACTATGAAATACAGTAAATTGACACTCAAATTTATGCTGCACTTAATTAATATTGCTTCACACCAATAATTATAATTGTTTCAAAGGAGCACGTTGTACGCGGTGACCATAGAATTTATGCAAAACGCACAGGATAAACACAAATAATAATCAAATACTAAAGTACTGGGGACAAAAACAGTGCTATTCGATTCACCGAACAAATCCATCAGTAATAAAGTGTCCACTTTAATCAGTGTGCCACGGACTCACGCGCGCGGAAAACACGCTAGTCACATAGACTCGTTTTCCATTGCAAATGAGTACGAGAATACGCGCGTTGACTGAGCAAAGAACCAACACTCACCTGCTGTAGGTACATGAAAGTCAAGGCACAGGAGAGCTGGGGACAAAGGTCCACGTTAGGCAGAGCGACGCATGTTCCGCCCGCGAGGGGATGCTGCATTGTGTTTCTATGCAGTCTGCGCACAGCGATGGACGAGGCTTGCATGCGCGTCGGCTGGTCCTGTCTCGGTAGCCGAGTTTCACGGGTTGTTGAAATTGCTTGACCGGACCGACAGTGGCTGGTTGTTCTTCGGAAGCACCCAGGTGTGTGAGAATGTATCGAGAATGACTATGTATCCCGAGTTGGGTTTTGTTTGAATGAAAGGGCGTCCCAGTACGTGCGCTCTATCTCACGGTAAATAGGATGCGTGTCAGTGGTTTTTTTTTCTCTCCGTGAACTTATGCGAGCGACTGTAAACCGCGATGCCCTGTTTACTTGCTTGCTATAAATATCAAATTTGCTCAGTATTGCGAGAGACAGAGAGAGTGAAACAGGAATCGGTCGCTGGACGGATTCAACTTCCCACGCAGTTGAAGGCTAAAACTGCTAACTGAATCGCCCGTTTCACAAGGGGAACCGCTCGGCTACTGCCTACTCTGTCTCTCATGTGCTGTCAAATGAGTCCGGGGACACCGTCTGTTTCATTGACCGGAATTTCAGCATGCATCTGACTCACCGCGGGGAATAGATGAGGGGAAGAGGAGGGGTAGAGGGGACGAATCTTAAATCACACTTTCATTTTGAGGGGGAAGAGAGCGCTCTTTTCTATCTGGTAATGAAATAGCTCTAATGAGGTAATATAATGTAGAATCTCCATGCACTGTATTTGAACTTTGTCTGCCGAAAAGGATCTGACAGACAGTCGGTAGCAGTCAAAACATAAACAAACTTCCATCGGATTAGCTTCCGTACTGTCGAAGTACACACTCAAGCTTCACGCATTTGGTTACAGTCAAGTTTCATTTGTTCTGTTAATATGCCACGGTGTTTAGCAAAGACAATCACCCCACGTCAAAGCATACAAAACACTATTATTTTCAGATTTAAATGCTGTCAAAGACAACACAAACTCTCAAATAGGCTACTCAAAAAAAGTATATACATCTATATAGAAACACAGATGATTCACAGATGAATAACTGCAACTGTGAGAAATTTTGAAAGACGAGTGAAATCGTGCTTTAGTTAAACTGAGTAATAAACCCTCTTGAAAATGAACATTTGAGCCCTTTTGAGCCTGAAGATTAATAATGGGATACATGCAGTTCTATTTATGTCTGCTGGCAATGTAATCTCCTAAAGTAGCCCAAAAATACAACACAAATTTGGATGGAAGAAAATCATCAATAATTAATTTCACATGGGGAACGTTTCTCATAAAATGCCAATTAGACTGAGTAAGAAAAAAAGACCTTTGGAGGAGAGTGTCTTTCTGTCTGTCTGTCTGTCTGTCTCTCTCTCTCTCTCTCTGGCTATACGCAGCCCCCCACCCCAAACCCCCAAAAAAACTCCATTTACCTGAAGTAGTGAAAATATGTGTTGGTGAATAATTCATTAAACCAGCACACACATTGGTTTGCATTTAGAGTTTTAGGAGTGGTTCCTGAGTGCTAAATCACGCAACATCCTTGTGCTAACCTTCTCATAAGCACTAGCTCCTTGAAGACCCATTAATAGTGATCAAACACATTATATCTAAAATAAAAAACAATGAGCTATTCAGTTGAAGAGAAGACCAAGGTCTAACCAACAACAGTAAAGCATAGAGTAGCGAGGGGAGGAGGGTAGCTTTGAATTATTCATGTCTTTTCCTCTTTAATCTTACAACTGTGTTGTTCTCTTATTTTTTTCCCCCACAACCATACATTGTATGGCGACTTACAAACCCAACATCAACTGGACTCAGGAAGTAAGATTTCAGAACCTAGTTACAAAAATGTCATAAAATCAATGGCGTGCTATTTCACCGAGATGCTTAATTAAAAAAGGGGCTGCTCTGGAATAGGGGAGGCATGCATTATGGAGAGAGAGAGAGAGAGAGAGAGAGAGAGAGAGAGGCAGAGTGCTTTGCTCCATTTTTTCTCCTTCTTCTCCTCCTCTCTTGTTGCCTCAAGGCAAGAGTGTTTTTCTTCGCCGACTGTAGACATGTCTTCTTGGGCTTTTCAGCCCCTTATCTAAGCATTTGTGTGTCTCTCCTAATGCTTCATGCTCCAAAAGAGAGAGAGAGAGAGAGAGAGAGAGAGAGAGAGAAATGAAAGAAGGAAGGAAAGAAAAGCCAGTGCATCTGAATATATATATATATATATATATATATATGTGTGTGTGTGTGTGTGTGTTTATTTTTTTGGTGAGATGTTAGAAGCTATACATTTCAGTACACTGCCATGTATTGTTCTTTATTAGTCAGTGTGTGTCTGACAGATGGGGAAACATGCTTGTCCTTTGGAGCACTTTTGCCGTCCTCAGACTTACTCAATAAATATTGAGGAAGAGGGAGCAGGGTGTGGGTCTCTCTCTATCACGCCAGTTCATTTTACTATAGGATTTATGTACGATCATTTCTCTAGGTTTGGAGACACAGACAGAGACTGCAGAATGAGCGGAGGGACCAGAGCTCTGGGGTCATCATATTTAACCCACGGCTTTGTGTCACTCTGCCCACCCAAACCCAGTGCCGTTCATCCCAAGCATGGCCGGTCTCATGGCAGTTGTAATGAGTGCTACTGTACCGCCCAGAAAAACAACACGTACACTTCACACTCACATCAGAGACCAGATGTATGGTAGAGCTGTAATGTAAGGCACCATGCACCCCCTTTTATATGGTATAAAGTGTCCAAATCATAACCAGGACAAGTTCACGTCCTCTCCTCACATCTCCCCCCAAAGCAGTTACACTTAATGTTTGTGCTTGAGGGTCTTAAAATGTGTGAGACCACCTTTGAGATGGCAAATAACACAGATAATGTACCACCCGGTTTGGAGTGTTAATGCACCTAACATAATATACACGGACAATTTTAATATGTTGAATTTTAGCGGTTTATCTTAAAAGCCTGTAACTATTTATGAATGACCAGAGGTGTTTGTTCAAACAGAACCAACAGCTTGCACTGAATTGTTATTATAATGCCATAGGATGTCAAAGTAAAAAGAGCAAGTTTTAGTATCTGATGCACTGCTTACAATTGAATCTATCTATCTATCTATCTATCTATCTATCTATCTATCTATCTATCTATTTATCTATCTATCTATCTGTCTGTCTGTCTGTCTGTCTGTCTGTCTATCTATCTATCTATCTATCTATCTATCTATTTGTGTGTGTAGATAGATAGATAGATAGATAGATAGATAGATAGATAGATAGATAGATGGATTGATAGACAGAGATAAAAATAATGCCCAATATATTTGGAGCTTCCGAGCTGTTTTCTCATTTGTGACTCATGCTTGACTTGCTGTTGTAATGCCAGCACCCTCCACCAACTGTCTTTCCCAAACAGACTGTTTTCCACCTCAGCAAAATGGCTGTGCTGTGCGGAGAAAAAACGGCTGGCAGTTTCCATTATGTTCTTTTAATTATTTAAGACACTGACAGCAAAAGACATAAGGAAAGTAGGAAAACAGAACTGAAAGAGGGGAGAGTGTGTTTTGGGGAAGTGACTCATAGTGATGTTGTCTTCGGAGGAGCTGAGTGAACACTTGGACGAGTCAGTACACTTTTATAAATGAGATTCTGCTTTATGTAATGGAAACTGCAAAATAAAAAAAAAATACCCCTCTGAAACACTATGAAACAAAACAAACAAACAGAAGATTCTAGAGCATCACGTAACATTCCCAGTAAGAACTGCTGGGATTTAATTGGGACGGCTGAGTCGAATTTTATAGATGTAAAGAGGTCCTCTCTGCCGTACGAGACACTGCTAACAGGGTAAAAATAACGCTGTTTTCATATCTTTTAATAAACAACAGTCTTTTAAAGTAATACAGGTTTTTTTGGGGGTTTTTTTGCGTTGGCAGTGTTTGGATTCCTTGAGAGTCTGGGAGGAGGCGCGGGAGCTGTGCTGGCCACATTGTCATTTAGGATCAGGTTGTGTGTATCTCAGCGGCGCTGGCCCCAGCTCTCCTCCGTCGCTCCTCCGTCTCCGACGGCACAGCTCTCTGCCTGGGCATCACCTCCACTGACAGCCTAATAAGGACGGACTGGAGACGCCTCCTCCCAGTGTCAGGAAGTTGACAGGACCGCGGCAGGTGCCCACCGTGTTAAGAAGAATGATGAAGTCGCACGGAGGGCGGATTGCAGAGGGGGGGAGGCCACTTTTCTGGCTATTGTTGGTGTTATTTTTCATTACGACCCGGGTGTTGTTAGAGGACAAAAAAAAACGTAAGTCAGAATGATGGGCAATGGCCAGTGCCTCTGGTCAGACTGGTTATGCAGAGAAAATCAGACATCCAACCGCTGTGCTTAACCACAGGAAGAGTGACAGTTACTGCGATGAGATGCCAGAGGCTCATTGTAATATCCTCCTCTTACTTAACTCATAGAGGGATCTCTCTGCTATTTCTCAGATTAAACCGGTAACCCTCTCTCTCTCCCTGTCTTTTTTTTCTCTCTCTTTCTTTTTTTTTTCTTTACAGATGAGCTGCTGCATTGTATTACAGTCTCCCTGCCCCGCGTTTAAAGCAGTGGCATCTTGTTTCGTTAAGGGGATGTTTATCGTGACGGGCGGCGGCGTCGACGGTGGCAAAGGGGCGAGCCGGTGAACCGCTACTCGAGGAATTTCACCTGTTTTCTGAGATTACGTCACACCGCGTTTCTCCGTGTCTCACGCTTCGCCGTTATCGATTTCCAACCCTCGCGGCCTTGTCGGAAATTCCTTGTTTGCTTTTATTTCGTTTAATTTATTTATCTTCTTTTTTTTCTTTTTTTTTTTTTTGCACACAGTGTGCATCTCGAATAAGCCAGTTTACATGACAGTAATTACGTAAACAGATGGGGCTGAAGCTAAAATATGGCACTGCGGAGACAATAGGCGCAGTGCTTTGGGGACTTGAGGGGCGATGAGAATCCCTGGCAGATTGCGTGGCAGCTGAGACTGGCTTTCATTAGCACTTGAGTGTGTGCGTCTGGAAGCGACAGAAACGCAAGTCGTTTGTTAGCCCATTGCTGTCTGCACTCGGGGCCTGCAAATTGATTACTGGGTGGGACGAGGTAAGCGAGCCTTAGCACCTCCGCGCAGCTGGTTAGGCCAGACAGAAGGGCTGAGCGACGAGGGCTGTCCGCCCTCAGCGTTACCCTGACAGTGGGCTGCTGATTTACGCTCCTTTCCATGCATTAGGATTTTTTGCTGTCCTTTTAATTGGCAACAAAAACAATCGCGACTCACCGTTAATCACCACAGTGGAAACGTGCGGGAAATATAATTTTCTTTTTTCTTTTTCTTTTTTTTTCCTTTCCTTTCTCTCGCCTTCCTCTCTCGGTTTTCTGAGAAAGGTCCACGGAAACATAAGAACATGTCTTGAGTGGAAGATACACTCTAGACAAAAAGTGCAGGCCAGAGGCATTTTGCTAATTAGGTTGTCACGAGGTGCTAAAATCATAACAAGTAATACTGATGGGTTTTTTAGTAATTAATCCCCCAGTCAGTCTCAGCCTCACCAGTCCTGCGTGTATTTCATCAGGAAATAAATAAATAAATAAACAAACAAATAAAACGCTCCACAAATGCAGAGAAGTTGTGCCAGTCCAGGGTGTTGCTGTGTGGCGGGGGGGTGCTGTACGTGGAGGGGAGTGAGGGTCAGGGGGTTGGGGCGGGGGGTTGCGGGGAGGGGGGGGGGGTGTTCAGGAAGAGCGCAGGGCGGAGGGGGGGGTGGAGAGCGTTCTCCAGGTCCCTCAGACAGCGATTCAGAGCGACGTCTCGGAGAGCCAGGGCAAACGCTGCAGACCACTTCTCCGTGCTTTCACCAGGCAGTGCTATTAGAGTGCTTTAGCTTCCATTAACGTGTCACTTTCCTTTGCCGCGCGCTCCGCGAGGAGGGGGCCGATTCGTTCTGACAGGACCAGGGGCTGTCACAGACAGTAACGCTTCAGCACCGACCAACAGGAAAAAGCCTCTGAGCTGACGGACTTGCGATCCATCAGAGCTGACGCCGGGGCCTCGTCCAGAGGGGTTGGGCACGGACGCGTGGACAAGGCCCCATTAATTAACTGCTTAATCCATGCAGCTCTGACGCGCTCTTCTGCCAGGGCTGCCATAGCATCGTCTTCAGCAAATGACAAGTAAAAAAACGAAGAAAAAAAAATAAAAATAAAAATGATGAACTGCTTTCAAAAGAGAAATCTCCATGTATGATGTAACAGACATGAATACAGATGACGATCTTTAATGGAGAGTATAGAAAGACAACAAGATAATTCATAATGAAAAAAAAAAGAAAAAAACATGACATTTATTTTTATCAGGGCATGAATTGACAAAAAGATTTTTAGGATTTTTTCCTAGTCCTTTCTCTGGTCTTCAGGTGTGCTGATGAAGTGCTTTGGACATTCAGGCCCCTTTAGATTTCCTGTTTACATTAAAGTCAAGTAAAGGGTGATGAAGGTATTTATGCTTCAGAGTAAAAAAAAAAAAAAAAAAAACGCCACAAAATATATGGGAAGAACAGAAAGTCACTGGGACCAAAAAAAAAAAAAGCTTTGAAGTCATTTTCCTACCGATATCTAATTCTGCGGCGTAAAAGAGGGTTCGACTGACCAAGTACATTGGTATTGGCAAAATTCTTGCAAAGGGGATGCTCTGTAAAAGTCATTAGCATATCATTAATTAGCTTCCCACTTTCTTATGAAGATTACAAAAGAGCAAGGCCCCACCAGCGGGACTGGTCTTCATTTAAGAGTCAGCGTGAGGTAAAGAACAATCGGAGGCGGGCTTTTCTCCAGAGACTCCTCCCCATAATCAACATCTCTTGATTTCAAACACGCCCCGCTCATTCATAAGGACTTCACAGGGAGCGGAAACAAGAGGCGAACAGAGACTCAAACAGTCCACGGCCACTTCTGTCTAATGATGTCTATCCTCAAGATACTGGGTAAAGGTCTTTTGTTTTATAAAGTTAACACCACGTGTCAAAACACATACACTCCAAGGACATTTCAAGAGTGTCTCATTGAAACAAATGGAAATTTTTTTACAAAAATTATACTGCAAGTGTTCTGGGAGCTTCAAGAAAGCTGGACCTCAAAATGTTTCTTGAATATTCAAACTCGTATGTTATCCAATGTTCCAGAAATTTCTCCAACAGCTAATCACCTTAGTTTAGGACAAATTGAGGACAAAAAAAACCCCCCCCAAAAAACCCACAATCCTGAAAATGCCAAGTTGGCCAAAGTCAAGGACAATGATTTTTTTTTTTTTTTTCTATGGAGAGGTTGAAATTCGTGTAAGAGCTTCATAGCTGAAATGGTAACTCAGATTGGGGTTTTATGGAAGGAAACTCTTGTACACAGTTTGGAGTTCTGACCACTAATGACTACAGAAAATTTGTTTCCAAATACATTTGGATCAAAAATCAGCACTACCATTAGAATTAATACCCCTGGCAGAACTTCATCTGTTTTATTTACAGCCATAAGTAACGCCTGTCTTAATACTTTAAAGGTGCCTTCTTGAACTTTTGAAGGGTTAGGGTTTTTTCCTGCTCTCTTTTGTAGCTCTGTTGGAAATCCTGGCTGATAAAATAATTTCCGAACCGAAGTAACATTTTAATACCACACAAACATCATACGCCATTCAAACAAATTAAAACTACAGCATTAATCATTTTAATGAGACACAGGCCAACAAAAGTGCAGGATATTGTGGTAGTGGTTTCATATCCATTGCCAAACAGAAAAAGTAAATCAGCAACCAGCCGGTAAAAGAGCTATTTATTTTCACCATCTCTCTCTCTCTCTCTTTTCCAATTGCAGTATTCTCAAATAAGACCATCAATTACCTTTGCCAGTTTAAATAAGCGCTGATGTTTACACAATATATTTTTTCAGTGCATTCTTCCAACTCCCAGAGCTCATTAAGGCCTCCTTCATTTATTTGCTGTGTGCTAAGGTCTTTAAATCTGCCAGAACATACAAAAAGAGGCCAATTCCACTTTTCCCTGTGGTGTTAATTGAGGGAACACGCCGCTTCCTCATTAATTATGTCAGCGTATACGAAACATCGGTTTCTCCGGTGCTGTATAAAGAGAGCAGCCTGAACCAGGCCTGTTGACGGAGCTGAACGTCCAACGCCACAGAGAGAGAGGAGCATGACCGGACTTGACTAGGAGCCTAAAGATGAAATCATTACATTATGTCGTTAGCTCAATATCACAGGCTCTGACAGAGAAAAGGGGGTTCTAGGCAACATAAGAGCAAATAAATTCAGGGTTGTCTGGGGAAAAAAAAAATAGACAAAGCTGTCTCTTGATTGGCTGTCCCGAGATCAGGAGCTTAAGACTAATGAAGTATGTACAGAGTATACACAATGCTGTTAACAGAGAGAGAGAGATGGTGGGATGGGTAAGAGGTACAATAGGAAGAAAAACACTTTGTTTAGATTCATGTGAAGGCCTGTTTCTTATGGCTAGCTTGCAGTAATTATCCATCTGCAGAGCAACTGTGATGGTAAGAATGAGAATGAGTGCCAATTATCGAATGCACGGTGGAGGCCGGATCACACTGCATGGGGCAAACAATAGGAAACATGCTGCTTGCCACTAAAGTCATGTGCTACTTTAAATGCTTGAAAACAGGGTGTCTTTATTACCGTGAATACCTGAAAACTGTGCACCTGTGTTATCATAAATGACTGAAAACAGAGTGCCAGTGTTACACTAAGTGACTGAAAACAGAGTGCCAGTGTTACACTAAATGACTGAAAACAGAGTGCAAGTGTTACACTGAATGACTAAAAATAGGTCACCTGTGTTACATGAAATGACTGAAAACAGGATGCCTGCATTACATGAAATGACTGACATGCTGCTACCGACCAGATTACTTTATAAGAAAATTTTGTTGATATACGAGAACAAGAGACTTTGCTAATCTGTCTGAAGACGCCACGCTTTGACTCTGCACTCATTTTAACAAACGAGACAAGGTTCCACACTCAGAGATTATTCATTTTTGTGTGTGTTAGAGTAGTGAAATTGATGGCAAAAGGCCCTAGAAGTCTGTTTATCTGTGTGACTTTTTGGAGTGAAGCACAGCTGAGGATCAGGACATCATGTGCAAGCAGCTGTTGTGCACACAGCAATAAATGCCCCCCCCCCCTCCTTTTTTCTTTTTTTCTTTTCTTTCCCAAGGAAAAGGCTACTTCTCTTGTCATGCGCCACTGCTCTTGCAATGTGCTCAGTGTATCATCCAGGGACTTATTAGGGTAGCTGAATCGTTCCAGGCACTCATACCAAGATAACCCTCACCCAGGCTTATCACCAGCTCACGAAAGCACGGGATCCAATAGGCTTCCTTGTAATCCATCTCTGTCAGTAGCATTACGGAAATTACCTGTCAGAAACATCATGGTCCAGATCCTGTGATTAAACACAAACTTTTGGAAATAAATGCCCGGGGGGGGGGGGGGGGGGGGGGGGTGGAGGGGGCAGGGGGGCCTGAACACGGGTCTAGGCAAACTATGTATCAATTGAGTTTCCTCCGTCTGTATTAATTGCTTGACTCTGCACCGGCAGAATTACAAATGACACGGCGGTCCCCCTCACCCAGAGAGAAAGAAAGAGAAGGAGAGAGAGAGAAAGAGAAAGGGAGGGAGAAAGAGAAAGAGAAAGAGAGGGGCGGTAAGAATGTGGGAGATCATTGTAGACTGCAGCTTGTAGCCCAGCTGAATGATCTTTCATTATCTTTAATTCAGATGGGCAGTGTTTTCTGTCAGTCTGCTTTGCTCCTGACAGAGCCGGAATTGCTGTTTCTGAAACAGGGCGCTACAGAGTTAAATGGATTTAAACCTTTGTTCGCTGTACTCCCCTGCGCTGGTCGGTCTTAATGGAAATGAGTCTCTGTGGCTGACAAGATCACAGGGCCACACAGTGACCTGGGCACAAAGAGGGGCTGCTGTAATTCATAGTACAATTAATAGATATTGTCACAAAAAAAAACACCACCCCCCCCCCCCCCCCCCCCCCCCCCCCCCCCCCCCCCCGCCCCCATCACCACCACCGCTGTCCCCTCCCACCGCCCCCACACACACAGCCTCAACGTCTGAGAGAAACTGCAGCAATTATGCACACAGACTACACACACCACAGACACACACACACAAAGAGCAAAATTCTCTCTCTCACTCTCTCTGTCTCTCTCTCTAACACACTCACTCACACACACACACACACACACACCTTTTCTATGTAAAATATTATACTACTGTTCAGTTACCTTAGCTCAATCAGTTTCTCGTCTTTATTTAATGCATACAGATAAGAACTGTGCATCGTAAAATAATGTAAGGGAAAGATTACATTATGCTACAAGGTACACACACAAAACAGCGACAGTCAATACCCATTTCTGCATTTAAAAAGTAAAGTCACAAACTTCAACACCGTTTCTCCTGCCACTTAGTTACACCATCTCTTTCCTCTCAGAAATTAAAAGGTCACGCCATGCATCACATTCATATTCACCCACATTCAGATCTCTGCAAAGGGTCATCTCTGCACCCTCCCAAATGCTTTATACACCTAATCACTGTTTTCAGTCACATTTCCCTAGCACTGCACTGTTTTTTTTTTCCGCTGTTCACCACTTCTTTTCTAATGTATTTGCACCGGGCATCTATGAAACAGCATTTCATTTTTAAGTATTCAAAGATCATATTTGATTTCTTTGGCTTAGATACAGACCTCACTTACAACCTTAGATACTGTTTTTTGAAGTTCTGTTTATGGGGTTGCTTCAAAAAACTCGCTCGATTTGAACAGAGAGCACCTCGCAATTTTGTAAAGTGACCTTGTTCTTCTGAGTTTCAGACGAAATATTAATAAATATATAAAATAAAAAATACATTTTTAAAAGAGGGCCCTTAAGATCCACCTGGAGTCCAACAGAATATTTTGTCCTCTGGAAATTGATTTATTCGATGTGTATAGCCATAAAAATGATATAGGGCTAGATGTAAGATATCGATATAATGACTTATTTAACATTATTTATATAATTGACTCGATTGTGTCAAAACTCAACTTTTTTTTTCAATAAATTATGAGAACGGCGAGAATAAAAACGTCGCCTCATCTTTATGGATCAAAATTATCATTCTCGAGCCGTCCCACCATTCTCATAATTCTGATTAATATCTGCTGTCCATTTTTCTGGTGGAAAAATGCATTCACAGTCACACAGTCTTTTTGCTGCCCCCCTTTTTTTTTTTTTGGTTTGTTTGTTTTTTTTGTTTTTGTTTTTAAAAGCTGAGGAAGGGATCTTTCAAAAAATAATATTGCAGTAACGTACAGCATTGCCTCACATACTGCTGGGTCCACACTGCTTCTTCACGCGCACTTTTTCAGGGTTGAACAGTGAGATTAAACCTTAAACTCAGGAGGGGGAAAAAAAAAAAAGTCTAAACAAAACGACACAGCATTGCCCAAAAAAATGAACCGCCTTTTCGGAAATTAGAGCCAACAGACATTTAGACAACAAATTCAACACGCGGGTAATACCCCCGCCACATTGTCTTTTCTCGCCCAATCTTTTCTTTTCTCCTTAACACTGGTAAGAAAAAAAAAAACCCAAAAACCAAACGGCTGGAGATTCGGTTTGTGTATTCCTAAAATCTGAGTGGGTTGTATCTCATAATCTGCGGGGGGCCAGTGAATAAGAGCGTTTGTAAAATATTGCTGCGGGGAAAGCCAGGCTGAATAGTGCTGTCTGACAGCACAGGGGCTGGAGGTGGACAGTCGCCTACTAAATTATTTAAGGGCCAACATACAGTGTGTTTTTATTTCTCCTTTCTGTAGGGAAGCCACATAACAATGCAGAGAAGCTGTTTATCTCTAAACACCCTCCATCTGCTTCAACGGCCAAAAACACTTAACATCACAGTCATAAGCATCTGCTGTGCTGTACGACTTTCCCTGTGTTTGGTTTTGTTTTTTGTTTTTGTTTTTTGTTTTGTTTTTTTCTTACACTCCCCAAAGTGATAAACTACAAAACAATCCACCGAACGAATCAACGGTTTGTTTGGAAGCTGAATGAAAAATCCAGTGGAGTCTCGGACACGGACTCAAAGGGAACCGACGGAGAGCCTGTGTGCAGGTTACTTAGCTGCGCTAATTAAGAGAGCACTTAACATAAGGAGTGTTCTAGGTAGGACTGCAGTTTAGTCAGCGATCAGTGATCTGAGCAGAACCTTGAGTGGTCACCGGAGTGAGGACGATGTGGCACATCCCAGCTGGGTTCAGGGCTCGCTCAATGCTCGCTGCCTCTCCAAAACATGACAGAGCAGCGTGTGTGTGTGTGTGTGTGTGTGTGTGTGTGAGATGCAGTTTTAGCTCACTATCTTTTATTTTTAGCTTTATTATATTTATTGTTATTTATTAGGTTAACTCACAATAAGCCACTGCGAGGTGCTCACTCGGCTGTCTGACAGTCACAAGCTCCACGGTGAATCTTCACGTATCACACAGAATACAACTGGTAGAAACTTAAAAGCAAATCCAATGTAAAATCCCCAAAATTCACAAGGAGAATAACTCCTTCCGTTACGTATTTATCAGTTTACATACACTTGATGTTGAACAATTTGAGTTTGACCAGAGAAGACAGGCGTCAGGATCGATAAAAGAACCGTTGGGGGGCGGGGGGGTGGGGGTTGATCTTGGCCAGTCTGGCTGAGAGCAGAGTTAAATTCATTCATTCAGATGTAGGAAGTGCAGTCATTTGAACTGGCCTTTGTTGTGGTAAAAAGCCTGCTGCTGTGTTGGTGGCGTAGGGAGATGCGAACCATTCTCTCTGGCTCCCCGGTGCCATCCCTCTCCATTGCTCCTCAATAGAGTGAGAGGAGCAGGAACACTCCCCGTGGGCATCGCCTCCTCCATTTGGACTATTTGACACATCAGCCTTTCTCTCTGTCTATTGAGTCTGTGCTGGGCTTTCCAGTCAGCTAATGATGCTCCCCATTCTTTCAAAGGTTTCCTGGCAAATGCTGCGTGTGTGTGTGTGTGTGTGTGCGCACGTGTGCGTGTAGGTGTGTGTATGTGTGTGTGTGTGTGAGGAGGTGGGGATGAGGGATGTCAAAGCAATGAACAAACACAGCAAGAGTTGTGCGTGTGTGCGTGTGTGTGTGCGTGTGTGCACGAGCGTGCATGTTTGTGTATTTGTAAGCATGTGTGTGACTAACACTGCGAATGCTTGTGCCTGGATGTTTTGAGTCTCATTCAGTGCTTGCTGCTTGTCAGCAGAATTTTGTTAATATGCAAGCAAATATGCAGGGAACAGAGCAGACTAGAGGTCGCTGACCATAAACGCCGTTATTTCCCCCAAACGTGTCCGTTTTTCATGCTTACCTCTCACTTCATTCCAACCACAGAATGAAAAGAGAGAGAGAGAGAGAGAGAGAGCGAAAAAAACCCCACAATAATAAACACTGGGCACTTGTATGTTTATTTGATTAATTTTTTTTCATTAAGATTTCTGAACATTAATTACTCAAGTGCCTGAGGTCTTTAATAGCGTCCCTTATTCTACTTCCTAATTAAAGTGGCGATGATTTATTTATCACATATGATTAGTCTAAATATGGCAGCTAACGCCGTCAAAACACCAAGACATGGGAGTGTTCATGTGAGCACTGTGGAGAGTGTATAATAAATATAGAGATTAATCCATTCACAACTCAAAGACGACAATCCCAGCTCGTCACGATAAAGAAGTAAGAGAGGATGTGAGATTAGGGAAAAAGTCCCAGGCAGAGAGAATGTAGATTCACGGACACACGGACGCGTGTAAGAAGTACAGGAGTTAATATCGGAACATGCAGTACAAACAGATAAATCAATACCTATCGCTAGTCAGTTCTGACAACGTTAACACAGATTCAAACGGTTTCTTAGAACTTTTATTGTCTTTTGGGTTCGCGGAGGTTTGACTGCTCGACTCTTTATTATCACCTTTTTTTTTCCCCGCTTTTACTCACCACAGTCACTTGGTGCGGTTATATGTTTGAGCGGCTAAGACAGCTTGGTTGAAGGTACATCTCATTGACACACTCAGCAAATCCGCCCACCGGTTGAACCTGCGGGCCTAACAGACATCCATACTCGCAAATTACACCCGCTTGACGAAGGGTGGGTGGTTGAGGAAGACAGGAAAGGTGAAAAACAGTGTCTCTTGAACCCCTGCAAAAACGCTAAGATGAGTCAATTCACATAATTAAGGCGTCATTCAGGGGCAGAATGTGCTGTCAGAATGAGGAGTCTGGGGCCACGGCTTTGGAACTCATTAGGTTACATTTGGAAGTGATGTTTTTTTGACACAGGACTGGCTTATCTACTCTCTGTCTCTCTCTCTCTCTCTCTCTCTCCCTCTCTTTCTCTCTCTCCCTCTCTCTCCCTCTCTCTCTCTCTCTCTCACTAACCCCCACCCTCCTTTGCGCATAATGTCCAGCTCATTAAAGCCCTGGAAACTGGTCAACTCTGGGAGACAAGACACTCTAATGAGACCGATGAGTCGTACTTCTCACTGTTACCTACACTCTGCACAATCTGGATCCACATGAAAAGCATACCCGTTCCCAGCAAGTCAGGAACTTTTCTCTTTTTTTTTTCTTTTCTTTTTTTTTTCATTTTCAAGCCATAATTCTGGTACAGGCTACTTTCACTTTTTTTTTCTTTTTTTTTTCTTTTTCTTGGAAGGGACACTCTCTTGGGCCTTTCGATTTCAAGCTTTAGATTTTAGAAAACGTTTGATGTTCGAGAAGTTTCCTAATGAAAGTGTGCTTTTTTTGTATAACTATATTTTGACTCTGATTCACTGGCTGACGGTCACCACTGCTGAATTTCAGACGTTTTACAGGAACCAAAATAGCATGTGGTAATTAAAAACTATTCAAAGTGTCAGGATGAATATGCTCCGTGAAAATAAAGCGAATGTTGGCGTTGACTGAACGCTGCAGCAGAGATAACACCAAGCCTTTTTCTCAGTCTTTCAGATAAATAAGACAATACAAACCTAAATGTGACCCACCTCAGCGGTCGTGTTGAGAACTGTGGCAGTGAAATGGCTTTTATTTATTGTTTATTCAACACCCTGTCTCACTCAGACATCCCATGACGAGTGTGTTCTGTCTGTTAGCGTCATGTCGGGCGGTATAATACACTCTCTAACAGTGGGCTATGAAAACATAGGCAGCTTGAGAAAACTGTGTTTCTATTATCTAGTCAGTGCGATAGCTCGAAGCTCGAAGGAAAAGCGGCAAATCTTTGCCTGATACGCCGCTGCCCCGCTATCTGCTCTGATCCTCTGGCATGCAGGACACAGCGGAGGGAGAGAGAAAAAATATCACCGGGTAGGAAAGCAGTCACCTATCTCCCCAAACACAAACCTCACCGTTTACCACACATTTTATTGGTCAGCCTTCAGTCAATGGGGTCCACAAAAGGTTCTGCTTAACCGCCTGCACAAGCCAGTCCGCGGTATCAGTTACCTTAACGCTCGCGGTCTCTCTCTCTCTCTTTCTCTCTCTCTCTCTCTTTTTTTTCTTTTTTTCCCTACACAGCATATACCTTTCCACTGCAACACTCTGATCTGATTAAATCAATATCTGCTTCTTCACAGACATTAAAACCAGACAGGAGAAGACTGCTGATACCGCTTCTGTCTTATCAAAAAAAAAAAAAAAAAAAAAAAGAGAGAGAGAGAGAAAGAGAGAGAGAGAAAGAGAGAGAGAGTGAGTGTGTTCTTTTTTTACATCATCACTCAAAAACTGACATGAATGTAACCCCCCCCCCCCCCATCTCCTCATCCCCCACCTTTTATCTGCAGTGTCCACACTTTAGCATTCATGAAAAACAGGTCAGAATTCTCCGCTCTCAGCGTATGCGCGCGTGATGGCCGCGTGTGTGTGCTGTTAGGGAATGCCGCGGTAAACGTATATGCTCAGCCCTCGCAAACAAACGTTCAGATGTTTGAGTACGAGTTTGAAAATGTTGGGCCTGACTGAATCTGGGCCCTTTTCAGTGCTCCTTTGCACCTTTGAGGACACGGGCAGGCCGCTAAGCATGCACTGCAATTACACATTGCTAATTGAAAATGTTAATCTTGTCATATTCAGGGGGCAGACAGGGTTAAATTGGTAAAACTGCAATTCACTTAAGGCCATATCTCTCCTTTGAAATGAACTAGATGATTAATCCTTTATATTCTTTGGGGATTCAGGGAATATCAGCAATTAAATTAACAACCGCAAAGTGTACGCTCCAAGATGGAGAAATATTATGAAAGACACACACTCATTTTTTTTTTACCCCCTGAACTCGCTACCTTAATTGTCTCCTCACAGCCCATGATTCATTTTCTGTTGTACAGTAGCACATCCAACGCCACGTGAGCACCGTCTACGCGCTCAACTCTGTGATGAAAAAAAAAGGCAAATTAAATAAATAAATAAAAACCTCAATTGCAAGAACTGCTTCATAGACTGATTTCACAACTGAGGAAGAAAAAAAAAAAAAAAAAAAAATATATATATATATATATATATGTGCCTATAATTTCTTTGGGGGGATTTTGACTTCCCTCGCATCAGATATGACATTTTCCATGCATGAACGTGTGGTCCATGCCCTAAAGCTGGGCGGTCCTGAGAAGGCTAAAAAACCGTACGTCACCTTTCATTCAAATACATAAAGTATTACTGTGGCCGCAAACAATCATGGCTGTTTTTTCTCTTCTTCTTCTTCTTCTTCTTTTTCTTCTTCTTCTTCATTTATTTCACAGGGTAGGAGGAAACATTCGATATTAACTAGGACAACTGAAGCGGTGTGTGGACCAGAGGCGAGATGTGTGCGATTGGTCTGGGCCAAAGCTGATATTTGTAGATAAATGCCAGGTCCCTTGAGCTTTTTCCCACTGTGAGTTATTAGCAAAGCTTCATTGATCCCTCTCAAAATGACAATAATCTCCAGGTTTTTGTCCAAGGCCTATACGGGGGGGGGGGGGGGGGGGTTTCAGAGTGCATTAGACTGCCTCACTGCAATTGTTATCGCTGAGGTGTTTTCCTGGTCTGTGTGTTTGATCTGCGAGAGCAAACGTCAGACACTGAAACGATTTCCCTCCTCAGTGTGCTATGTGTGAAACTGCTGCTGCCGCTAGTGCTACTGCTACTGTTTTATAGTCCTCTATAAAAACACACACACACACACACACACACAACTCCTGCTGTGTTTGTTCATTGCTTTGACACCCCTCACCCAACTCTACCGCTGCAATGCAACAGACCACATGTATGTGAACCAGATGCTTTAACAGTGGAGACTATGCTAAAGTAACCAGATGTTTTAACAGTGGAGACTATACTAAAGTAACCAGATGCTTTAATAGTGGAGACTGTACTAAAGTAACCAGATGTTTTAATAGTGGAGACTATACTAAAGTAACCAGATGTTTTAATAGTGGAGACTATACTAAAGTAACCAGATGCTTTAATAGTGGAGACTATACTAAAGTAACCAGATGCTTTAATAGTGGAGACTGTACTAAAGTAACCAGATGTTTTAATAGTGGAGACTATACTAAAGTAACCAGATGTTTTAACAGTGGAGACTATACTAAAGTAACCAGATGCTTTAATAGTGGAGACTGTACTAAAGTAACCAGATGTTTTAATAGTGGAGACTATACTAAAGTAACCAGATGTTTTAATAGTGGAGACTATACTAAAGTAACCAGATGCTTTAATAGTGGAGTACTATACTAAAGTAACCAGATGCTTTAATAGTGGAGACTGTACTAAAGTAACCAGATGTTTTAATAGTGGAGACTATACTAAAGTAACCAGATGTTTTAATAGTGGAGACTATACTAAAGTAACCAGATGCTTTAATAGTGGAGTACTATACTAAAGTAACCAGATGTTTTAATAGTGGAGACTATACTAAAGTAACCAGATGTTTTAACAGTGGAGACTATACTAAAGTAACCAGATGTTTTAATAGTGGAGACTATACTAAAGTAACCAGATGTTTTACACTGCGTGAAAAGTGGTGTATTCGGAAATATCCGGACAAAGTAAACTTCCGCTAAACCTGCTGTTTTCCGGAGGTATTCGGATGCCCTCAGAACTTTGTCATGCGGACCTGAAAACTCCCGCAAATGTCCAAATACAGCTGTTAGACGGCAGTTTTCAGGCATCCGCGTGACCACAGTCGTTAGCTGATGGCTTGGCCTTTCAAATGCTAATAACAGTCAGTGGTCTAGGTGGGACTGGGTATAGAAGCCTGCCCCCCTTCCTCACTGTAACTTTCTATCAGTTAGCCTATATGTAATATTTAGCCGATATTTTGATAACCACACAAACTTGTTAGGTGTTGCATGGTGTATAATACAGCAGTGGTAGGCCCATGTAGCCTTTAATGTCATTGCTCTGTCGTGCAGCTAAATTACAATGGACACTTCAAATGGAGCATACAAAAACACACTGAAAACATAATTTAAAAAAAGTCTAAATGAGAGGTTCATTAATTACATATTTGATGGTTATGCAACTGCCCTTTACTTGGGGTGAAAGTGATAGGGTGACCAGATGCAAACAGACCAAATGGGGGACAAGTGGTAAGTTTGTGTGGGACAATGTGGGACATGTTACCAATGCTGAGAGATAACGTAAAACTTAGATATAATGTCCATCTAACTGAATAATACTTGTATACACTTGTATTGATAGACATCCAACATGCATTGGCCATTACAGGCCCATCAAAGGCAACTGTACTTAAGCAAAGCAGCAGGCATCATACAGCTCAAGTCTTTCAAGTTAAACCCCTGACCAAATCCAACTATAAGAATAAATAAGGCTCAAAATAAAATATTACATAAAATAAAACAATTTCAATGCAAATCTTTATATCAAGCCAAAATCTCTATTGGATGAGAAGCATGGTCAGAAGGGATAAAAGAACTTTTTCCTTTCTTTTTGACCATGACGTCGGCTGACAGCGTTTATCTTCATATCTGTAAAGTTTTACTAAGTTTGGTTTTTGTAACGTAGCAAAGAAATTCGTCGGCCCCACAGCTGCACAGTTTGATTGACGGCCGCCACAGACTCTTGATGACCGCCCTCAACGCTCTCCTCTCAGCCATTTGGTGAAAGCAAGGCTTTTAAAAAAACTCGCCTATGTTGCATTTTTACTGCTTTTGACATAGCACTATTAAATAGATTAGAAACTATGCTCATGTGCGGGCGGGTAAAATAATGGATCCATATATTTTTTATTTCTGACAGTTAAAAACCAAACGACCAGCGAAAATGCGGGACATTATCTCAGTATGAAGGATGCGGGACAAAGGATACAGGACTTAAAAAAAAAAAAGTTTACAGGGCATAGGAGTTTTTGTTGTTGATTCTCGCTTGTTTGTTCGGAATGTTTCTCCTTTAATCAACGGACGCGCCCCGTTTTCAAACCACCCACTTAGAATCTAAGGTTGAGTCCTGTCCAATCAGTTTTCTGTGCGTGCATGGCGTAGGGTGACAGTAACCAATAGCATTGTGTGCAACTGCAGCGCGAAACTTGCTTTGGGGAAGGGGTTACCTGTAGTAAGGTAAGGAGAAGCGAGTCACTGAAGGATTACAGAAGTTGTACTCCGTATTCTGTCGATAGTGTGCATTTTGAAGATGGCTTGCAAAAGAACACTTAAGTTTTCGAACGGACAGCGGAGTGGAGAGGCTACTCGTGCGCCGGGAATATCCAATTTTTCCAACGCCGAGTCTGAACGAAAACAAACAACTGGTGTCCCCGTTAAATGCATTTTAAGAAGATGTCTGAACAGCAGTAAACGTTCATGGAGAATGTTATTCGGCGGTTGGACAGGATGGAGTCCCATCAAAGAGGCGCAAGAGGAGTCTGCCCGAGAAAAGAAGACGTGCGGGGAATAACTCTGTTTCGGTAAGTTTATTTCTGTAGCCTTCCGGCTTTCGTCTTTGACTGCCGCGCATTCTGATATGTTCACATTTCTTTATCTGCTTTATCCCTTAATGTGGTTGAATTTAACTCTTGTATTAATTTTGCTTCTACAGGAATCTGTGCGGATAATGCATAATGCTGAAAACAACACGCACAGATATGATCCACGGACAAGGTAAGACGACGTGTTTTGTTGGTAGACTATATCGTCGCGATTGTTTCATAGCAGTGCTTGGAATTCTAAACGAACTTTTAATCAATCTTCCTTTCTTCTCCGCTTTTTTTTTCTCTCTAGCATCCTGAAAGACCGATTGAGACTATCCGAAAGAGTTACCGGGTGAATCCAGAGAACAAAGAGGGGGACAGGATCGCCACTCGAACGAGGCAAAGGAGGAGAAGAGTAAGTCAAAACATCATTTCCCTAGTAGTTCTTAGACTTTTTCTCCATTTGCTATTTTCAGTGATCTAATTTCTGTTTTCACTGTGTTTTGCATCTGCTCAAGGCCAGAGCTAGTGTTCTTTAAACTGAGGAAGAGGCTGCCATATGGAGGACCGCATCAGTAGATATAATTTCTGAAGGGGGCGCCGCCATCTTGGATGGAAGGCCAGCGTGGGTCCTCCCGCCTAGCACAGAGTTGTCTGCACTGTGTGGGGTGCTACAGAATAGAGACCACGGAAGCTGGGTTGTTCTTGGGAATGCTCAACATTTAGAGTTTCATTTATGCTCCCAAAAGCATTTGTATTATATACTATGATATTACAGTATATTCTGTTCTAATGTATTCTATTCTGTTATATATTGTACATTGATTATATATATATATATATATATATATATATATATATATATATAAAATTGTCAATTTATATGCCTTATATTATACTGCATTTGCTTTATTTGTAATAAAATTTGTGTAATTCATTTTTGTTTGCCAGACTATCTATACAATCTACCTATGAACATAAAACACCACCACCACCAATAATAATAATAATATTATTAATAATAATAATAATAATAATTATTATTATTATTATATAAACCATATGAATTCATGTCTGGGGACCCACAATGGACCAATGGGGAAGGGTTTTAGAGGAGGGGCAAGACATTGCTCCACCAATCCAAAGAAAGACTTTTGACCAATTGCAGGATACCTGGTGGCCCAAGGTGTGAAGTGCAAATGTTCCCTTCCAAGCACCCCCAAGGGATTATTCACCATGGCAACTAAGGGCTCTAGGCAGACCCCAAAACACGGTACATATTCAGGAGTATTCCATGCCGCGTAACAGAGCTGCAAACTGCCGGATGCAGCCAATAATCTGTGGAGTATCCGGGAATATACAGGAGTATTCCAGGCCGAATACACCTCTTTTCACGCAGTGTTAATAGTGGAGAATATACTAAAGTAACCAGATGTTTTAACAGTGGAGACTGTACTAAAGTAACCAGATGTTTTAATAGTGGAGACTATACTAAAGTAACCAGATGTTTTAATAGTGGAGACTATACTAAAGTAACCAGATGTTTTAACAGTGGAGACTGTACTAAAGTAACCAGATGTTTTAACAGTGGAGACTATACTAAAGTAACCAGATGTTTTAACAGTGGAGACTATACTAAAGTAACCAGATGTTTTAATAGTGGTGACTACACTAAAGTAACCAGATGTTTTAACAGTGGAAACTATACTAAAGTAACCAGATGTTTTAACAGTGGAAACTATACTAAAGTAACCAGATGTTTTAATAGTGGAGACTATACTAAAGTAACCAGATGTTTTAACAGTGGAGACTGTACTAAAGTAACCAGATGTTTTAATAGTGGAGACTATACTAAAGTAACCAGATGTTTTAACAGTGGAAACTATACTAAAGTAACCAGATGTTTTAACAGTGGAGACTGTACTAAAGTAACCAGATGTTTTAATAGTGGAGACTATACTAAAGTAACCAGATGTTTTAATAGTGGAGTACTATACTAAAGTAACCAGATGTATTAATAGTGGAGACTGTACTAAAGTAACCAGATGTTTTAATAGTGGAGACTGTACTAAAGTAACCAGATGTATTAATAGTGGAGACTATACTAAAGTAACCAGATGTTTTAATAGTGGAGACTATACTAAAGTAACCAGATGTTTTAATAGTGGAGACTATACTAAAGTAACCAGATGTTTTAACAGTGGAGACTATACTAAAGTAACCAGATGTTTTAATAGTGGAGACTGTACTAAAGTAACCAGATGTTTTAATAGTGGAGACTATACTAAAGTAACCAGATGTTTTAATAGTGGAGACTATACTAAAGTAACCAGATGTTTTAATAGTGGAGACTGTACTAAAGTAACCAGATGTTTTAATAGTGGAGACTGTACTAAAGTAACCAGATGTATTAATAGTGGAGACTATACTAAAGTAACCAGATGTTTTAACAGTGGAGACTATACTAAAGTAACCAGATGTTTTAACAGTGGAGACTATACTAAAGTAACCAGATGTTTTAATAGTGGAGACTATGCTAAAGTAACCAGATGTTTTAATAGTGGAGTACTATACTAAAGTAACCAGATGTTTTAATAGTGGAGACTATACTAAAGTAACCAGATGTTTTAATAGTGGAGACTGTACTAAAGTAACCAGATGTTTTAATAGTGGAGACTATACTAAAGTAACCAGATGTTTTAATAGTGGAGACTATACTAAAGTAACCAGATGTTTTAATAGTGGAGACTGTACTAAAGTAACCAGATGTTTTAATAGTGGAGACTATACTAAAGTAACCAGATGTTTTAATAGTGGAGACTATGCTAAAGTAACCAGATGTTTTAACAGTGGAGACTATACTAAAGTAACCAGATGTTTTAACAGTGGAGACTATACTAAAGTAACCAGATGTTTTAATAGTGGTGACTACACTAAAGTAACCAGATGTTTTAATAGTGGAGTACTATACTAAAGTAACCAGATGTTTTAATAGTGGAGAATATACTAAAGTAAAGCCTGTTTATGGAAAGTGCTCAGTTTTTTTTCAGTGGTTAACAGCAAATTTAATTAAATGAGACAATTTTCAGATCTGTAGAAATCAAAGGTAAATAAAAATTACAGCAGCAATTGAGATATCAACAATAAAGAGTTACAATTATTATTACAATGCTTTCTACAAAACCAGGGGCTAAAGAACAGATCATTCTGACAATAAAAAGATCAGTCAACGTTTGGTTGATTTTGCTGGAAAATGAAAAGATGACCCAAACGCAATGCTTTCAAATGAAGAGGAAAGTGAATGTTAGTATGTTTAAAATGCTGTCACTGCTGTGAAATGTCTGTATGGGAAAAGGGGTCTGGCTAAGGTTAATTCTGTTCATTTGGATCCCATTAAAAATATGTTGTGCTGAAGATATTCATTAACCTGAGAAAGACTCTTATGATCATACACTTTCTGTTTGAATTTATTGAAGCGATATATTCCATAAAAGCATCCGAGGTGATTTCCCCCCCTACGTGTTCAGAGAAAAAGAAGAAAGAAAGAAAAAAAGAGAGGTTGGACTAGCAGTTAAATATCTCAAGGTTTTTACTACAGCAGTCATCAAAGAATCAAGAACTGTTCCACTTGGTTCGGACAATTCCTTTGTTATTTGCATACCAAAAAATCAAATGCTCTTCAATTCGCAATGTTGGTCCTTTGACGCTTTCTTTCTCATAAGCAAGAGAAGCCTTTTGCCATCAATCAGCATAAACTGGTCTTGAAAGAACCCTTTATCTTCATGTTTTCTCTGACAGCAGATGATCACCGCGGCTGTGTTCCTGCGTACACGTCGAATCACCGCGGCAAGTTACTCTGAACGACTCCTGAAATTGCACGATCGGAAAGCAAACACGGAGCAGTGAACCTTAGAGAAGGTCCATTCCCAGCTCGAGCGGGAACAGGTCGCTAGAGTCAAGGAAAATTCCCGCCCCCTGAAAAAGAGTTGGCTTTCCCCTACTACCTGGTGCATGCAGGGACACTGGAGGTGCCGGGCTGGGGGTTGGGGGGGGGTATCCTTCTCGGAGACGAATGGGAGCAGCAGCATCCGATTCTCAGTACAGCCTGGTGAAATATAACCCCTCTTCCTGTCACAGGTCAGCAAGCAGGCCTACGCATGGACCGGCATTCCAAATGCCAAAGCTATTCATTATGAAAATGCTATGCATTGATTTGTCATACATTGTAAAACTCCATCAGAAGGGCAATTTTTTAAAAATCTCTCTGGCGCGGGCTCACTGGCCGTGGCACAACCATTAATAACTTTCCCCCCGATTTTTTTTCCCCTGCTGCGAAGTGCAGCTATAAGCACAAGTCTTAGCGAAGTCACGGGCCTGCCAAGCGAGCGCAAACTCTCGTCAGGGTCCGGACTCTGATCTATGTCTGAGTGAGAACTTTCCAGGTCTACGGTCTGTAAATAATGAACAAGGATAATGCAATGAAGGAGCGTTAAACTGTGAATGAAAGAGCTATAAGAGGCTGCCTTAGAGAGGGATCAACCAGATTAAGTCCAGGTAATTTAAACATAAAGAAGAAAGTGTGTCAGGAGGGTCACAAGTTAAGCCAGGGGACTTCCTCTGGACACACTGCCACACAAAGCCATGCCCCCCCCCCCCCCCCCCCCCCCCCCCCCCCCCCCGTCTTCTTTTCTCCAGTGTCGCGTCTGCTGTAGGGATCATAATGGAGGGCAACCTTTATCAATCAATTGAATAAACTGCTTTCATATCAGCTCCTCAAAGCCAGCTCCTACAGGAGGGGGAGTACCAGCTGCCTCCACAGCACTTTTCCCTGCAGAGGAGTGGCCGCCCGGAGGAAGAGAAAGAAAGAGGAGAACGTGATGTCAGACTAGATAACAGCCGTGGACCGGGCTAGTTAAATGTCTGAAGGGCTCCGACTGACGCTAACGTATAAAACCGGAGCTTTGAAGGGTTTTAACACTGAATGAACTGAATGGCATTGAACACCGTGTTATTATTCTGTGTTATACATATAAATGACTGATACGTTAAAAGTCTGAGGAGACAGAACGAAGAGCAGGAATAGTTCGTGTCTGTTTGGGGTGTACACATGGCCTGCACACTGTGTTCAGTTATTTCTCGGGTTCACTGTTACAGGGCAGAGAAGGAGAGAGACGTTACAGCTCAACATCTCAGCATGCTTCTAGTTTTTCTGTTATCGACGTAATCGGTTAAATACATTACATGGAACAGTACAGAGTCTATATGGTACAACAATCAATATATTCCACCTCTCATTTTAACCAGGGACACATCATATGTGCACTGATTTGAAGGAAGCATGTTTTACATGGACGATATGTTTTAGTTACATACAAAATGGGATCTACCTCCTTCTTCCTGCAGTGAGTGGAAGTTACTGTCTTTGCGTTTTTGCTGTTGTTGTTGTTGTTTGTTTGTTTGTTTTTAAGGGACCAATCTTCTTTTAAGGGCCTCTGTCAGCATATTCAGTATAGACCCACCTCTGCATGCCCAAAACTCATCAGCTCAGCAGTCACTTTTAACACTAAGGGATTTTCTCTCTCTCTGTATCTCTCTTACTCACAATCTCTCTCTCTCTCTCTCTCTCTTACACACACACACACACACACACACACTCTCTCTCTCTCTCTCCCTTACACTCTCTCTCTCTCTCTCTTACACACACACACTCTCTCTCCTTCTCTTACACTCTCTCTCTCTCATACACACACGTGCACATGCACTCTCTCTCTCTCTCTCTCCCTCTCTCTTTCTGACACACACACGCGCACGCACACACACACACACATACATATACACAAACACATCCTCTCACTCTCTCTCTTTCACACACATACACATATATATACTCTCTCTCTCTCTCTCTCTCTCTCTCTCTCTCTCTCTTTCTGACACACACACAGACACACACCCACACACCCACACAATGGATGCTACATGATTATTAGCCACTACCATCCCAGGTTTGGGACACTTATGAATTCATCAGATTAATATCCAACATCCACAATATGAAACACTGTGACATCATTCTGCTGTGGCCCTGCTGAATAAAATCCATAAACTTTTCTTTAAACCCTTCCAAAAGATGCCAGCGCAAGACATTTTCTGCCCTCAGAAGAACACACACAGGCACAGTGGAAGATCCCGCGAGATAACTTCCCATATATGCAACTGACTGCAGGTCTGGGTTATACTGTGACAATAAATATGTGAAAATTCCTAGTGACAAGCTTAGTAAGTCGCCTAAATCAGTTTATGTGACCTTTCCAGATTCTGTTTTTTTGTGTTTCAAAATGATTTATACCTTTGCTTAGGAGAAAATGACACCACGTAATCCAGGGCTGAGAGAGAAAGGAACAGTTACAGCTATTCTTCAGCACTGTTTATAGGCAAGGCAAAGCTACTTAAAACTATTGTGCTCATATAAATTCAATCACCAGTCACCACAATTCTGCATTACGTGTGCAAAGGACCTGCACTGCTGCAGGAAAGGATTCAAGTAATAATGCTTTCATTCAGCAGAGCATTGCATTGATTTTTTTTTTTTACAGGGAGAGCAGGATAAAAAATAGTTCGGTACCTTCATCATGAACAAAAAAAAAAACAAAAAACGTAGCTCATTCTTTCTCCAGCAGCAACGTACAAAAGAAAAGCTTTTGCCATTCTAGTTTTCATTCAGAGAAAACAAGGAACCATCTACACAATACATTACAGTGGAATACATTCTTCTCCTCTGTTTGTGTTCTGTTCTTCTTCTCCTTTTCCCTTTTTCTACTGTTATAACAATTATTATTAATATTAGTATTGTTGTTGTTGTTATTGTTGTTGTGGTTGTTTTGCTGTTGACTTTTATTGCTATTGTTTTTACCACTGTGGGTGAATGATACAGGGTTGCAAGACTATTCTTCCCCATATTATTTAGTAATTTATCATTAGAATATCAATCTTTCTCAGGTCAAAAGAAAAGACTTGAAGCACATTGAGAAAATAAAAAAAACCTCTCTTGTAAGATAGAGTGAAATGAAAAAAAAAAAGCTCATCCGACACTCATATCACATGAAGGACAAACCTCTCTCTTTATTTCTTTTGTCAGGTGGAGCTGCCCATCAGATTAGACTTGGTTAAAAGTGATTAATTTCCTGATAAAGCCAGGCTGAAGAGAAGCCATAAGGTCTCCTTAAATTTATTGCGTGAACAATTAACTGGGGCAAAATTTCCTGGGCTAGGGCTGATCTTAAGCGGTAATGGCTGATGAAGATACAGATAATGAGGAAGGCCGAGATGAAGCAACCGAACATTCTCCAAAGCCACTTCCTGGGCTTTCACCCCCGCAGTGAGGAATCAATACATCTGCCAATCTGCCTGGGCTTCTATACCAAGAGCAAAAGTTGGGCTGAATATTTAAAGAAGACACTGAAACTTCGGAAGCAGAATTACTGTGCTCCTTGAAGAGGAACACAGACACTAAGAAACAACAACAACAACAACAAAAACAACAACAAAACAACAACAACAACAAAACAAAAATAGGCTATATATCCTCATATTTTCACTATTTACATAAGCACTGATTGGAAAGGATAAACGAAAAATGTTGAAATCATCTTTTTTCATGTCTCCATGAACAAACTGATGGTCTTTTTTTTTGTAGTTTTTTTTTTAGTCCAGAATATGCTGAGCAATAACTGTTGAAAAGTGCAGACTCAGTTTGGAGTGAATTTGACTGACTGACACTCTCCACTCAACTAATCACAACACACAACACGTCATTTGAAAAAACGACAACCAAGCCGCACGCAAAATCAACACTTCAGTTTCAATGGAACAAGAGACAAATGAGAAACTAATGACACACCAGTCTGGGACACACACACACACACACGCACACACTGCAAAGCCAATATGTGGTGACATGTATCACTGAAAACATCGCTCACAGGTACACAGTGCAAAACCATCACTGAAGCACAAGATTCTCACGGCACACGTTCCCAAAAGCAGCGCCCACAAACAACGGTCAAAGCAGGCTACCTGCCCTGACGAGAGAGAGACTTCTCACACACACAGAAATAACAAAAAACACATAGATTCACACACAGGCACATACAGACACACACACAAATTCTCCCATAGTGGCGACAGAAACTAGAGAGGCAGTGGAGAGAAATACTACATACCCACAAGTACATCATCATCTTGAGGACGGGCTGAAGAGTTCTCTCTGCCACTGAAAAGGAGTCTTCTCACTTTACCAAGTTCTACAGCTGAGGTGTGGAGAACACCGTGAATCCTTCTGCTTTTTTTTTTTTCTCCTCTCTGTCTCTTTCAAGCTCACGCTTCCTCACAGTTTCCTCTCTATAATTTATAGATATCAGTACAAAAATGCTTATTAGAACGGGGAGGGGGGAGGCAGCAGTTTCTTCACAGGTTAACAAATGCTTCTAGCTGTCTCCTTCTTCTCTTTCTTTTCTTCTTCCTTTTTCCGCTCTCTCTTTTTCATGGACTCTCTCTCTCTCTCACTCTCTCTCTCTCTCTCTCTCCCTCTCTCTCTTTTCCCAACACGCTCCTCCTCACCCTTCTACTGACAATCCTTGCTTAGGCAACACTTCTTGACGTATCTGTTTAATGAGCAGATCTGTGCACCAAGGAAGTCCGGTGCAACTGTGCACTCAAAGTGAGAGAGAGAGATAGAGAGAGAGAGAGAGAGAGAGAGAGAGAGAGAGAGAGAGAGAGAGAGAGATGGGGGGTGGGGGCAAGGGGTGGGGAGAAGAGTCGAGACGGAGCAGGCGGGGGGGGTGGGCGGGGTGGTGGAGGCTTCTCTTGCCTACGCGTACAGACATACACTCACACAGGATAAATTCAGCGCACTGTATATTGTGATCCAGTACAGAGGCGCGAGAGATAGGACGATCCGAAATCAGGTTGAGGAGGGAAAAAAAAAGACTCCTTCATAAGTGCAGGACAAATCCTCAAACACTATTATCCAGAAGAGTAAAAGGCAGAGAAGAAGCAAAGGAAAGATTCAGCGTAACACATCACAGGCGAAAATCAAAAGTAGATTCCATCCAGAGGGAAGGAGGAGGACGAAACCAGCATCATCTGAATCCCTTCACAAATACACAAACACACACACACACACACACACACACTCAGCTCAATTCACAGCACAGACTTAAAACCAGAGTCAGAGAAGATGGAAGAATAATACGAGAGAGAGAGAGAGAGAGAGAGAGAGAGAGAAAGAGAGGGAGAGAGAGAGAGAGCAAAAAAAAAGAAAGAGAAAGAGGAAAAAATAACCACCAGAAAACTAGCGAAGATCAGAAACTAGCACAACAAGGATGAAAGGAAGCCAAAAAAAGACCAAAAAAAAAAAAAAAAGGAAAAAAAAGTAGAGAACTCCTAAACATGGAGCTTGCACCTGACTCTGCAGCCTGGACCCCCACCCCCCCCACCCCCCTTCCGTGGTGAATACGCTGGGGATGGGAGCGGTGAGCTCTCTGGCCGAGGCCTTCCTGCGTCGGCTCCTCTGATGCATGCTCCGCTCCACCTGCACTTTTCTACAGCCATCTACTGACTCTACAGTGCTACTGCTGATACGGAGCCCAGTCGCCGTGCAACCAGCAGCTACACTCAACACGGCCAGCCTCAAACTTACACATCCGGCAGGGAAACCTAATTACTCCATTTTGGCTCACGGAAACAAGTTAATGCAGATACTGTTTCCTTGGTAACACAGAAAAACTAATGAGTAGATAAAATATAAGCGGCACATTCACAAACCAGAGAGAAGGAGGGAAAAGACACACGAAGAAGAAGAAGCAGATAATACTGAACAACATTTTTCTTTTTCTTTTTTTTTTTGTTGAGATCTTTAAGTGCTATGAGAATAAGATGCAGGTGAAATTTGCATTTATTGGAGTTGTAAGGAGATTTGAATAAACTGCTCCAACTTTCTAAGCTAATAAAGCATTTAAAAGAAGAAAAAATAAACCTGCAATTTACATCAAATATTTAGTTCTTCACAGCAACAAAGTCTCTCTCTCTCTCTCACACACACACACACACAGATGCTGTAGTAAGTATTACTGCACCGATTTACACAAGATTGTGAGAATAGAGAGGAAAATTGTGAAAATGCAGGGGAAAACTGTGGAAATATAGAGTTACACTGTGAGATAATAGAACAAAACTGAGAATACAGAGGAAAACTGTGAGAATGCAGACAGAGACAATGAGATTTTAATGACATGATTAGTCTACATGTAGTGTGTTTTAGGCCATTGTGGAAAATGGCTGTTTCTCATGTAAAATACAAAGAAAAAAAATCTTAATAATCCACAAGTAAACTGTGCTGACAGGTCCAGGTGAGATGTTTTAGAGTCTGTATTCACAGTTCCATAACCAACAGACATAATCTGTATTCACAGCTCCATAACCAACAGACATAATCTGTATTCACAGTTCCATAACCAACAGACATAATCTGTATTCGCAATTCCATAAACCAACAGACATAATCTGTATTCACAGTTCCATAAACCAACAGACATAATCTGTATTTGCAATTCCATAACCAACAGACATAATCTGTATTCACAATTCCATAACCAACAGACATAATCTGTATTCGCAATTCCATAACCAACACACATAATCTGTATTCACAATTCCATAGCCAACAGACATAATCTGTATTCACAATTCCATAACCAACAGACATAATCTGTATTCACAATTCCATAACCAACAGACATAATCTGTATTCGCAATTCCATAACCAACAGACACAATCTGTATTTGCAATTCCATAACCAACAGACATAATCTGTATTTACAATTTCATTACCAACCGACATGATCTGGAAACAGTCACCGTACTACTACACACAGGAGCAAAACAGAACACAAAATGCACAAAGATTTCTGCATGGCCACAAAAAAAAAAAAAATCAAATAAATAAGAAGAAATGAGAGGGAGTGACTTTTGTGTTCACAGTCAAGCGTCAGTTAAGATTGATGACTTAAGGGCAACAGAGGTCTAATGGTCAAAGAAACAGACATGTGAACAGAGTCACGTCCATTATAGGAGACTCTGCACACTGCTCAGCCCCCCCCGCCCCCCCCGCCCCCCCCGCCCCCCGAGGAAGGCACTTAACCCACCGTCACTGTGGGACAGCCAGACGTACCACTGCACCACAAAAATACAGGTCTTAAAAGCCATCAGACAAAGGTCTTCAGAGCCAAACAACCACAACAAAACAAAACAAAATGTAAAAAAAGCAAGCACAACACAAGCGTAGCCTCATTAGCACCCCAAGGTCTCGCACTGGTCGCAAACGGACCAAAGGCCAGGAATCCTAAACGCTCTGGTTCTCAGACAGTGCACGGATTCATTTTTCGTGTCCCACAGTATTCTGATTTCTAGGCGCTATCAATTCAAAACGCACAGGCCTGATGTTATCATGAGTGATTTTCACTTCGCTAATATCAAATGTCATATCAGTCAAGAGATAACATATTGAGAATGATCACTAAGAGTCTGAACTCGAGTTTACAAATGAGAGAGAATGAGACAGGAGAGAAATAAAAAAAAAAAAGAAGAAGAAATGGTTTTTTACAGTTTTGTGTGCGAGGGGAAAGGAAAAAAAAAAAAACAGCTTTGCCCCCAGCAAGTAAACAAGTCCATTAGCGATTCATTCATGTCCTCTCCACCTGTAATTTCTATAGGCTTCTGAATTCCAGATCATTAAAAACAAATAAACAAGACGGTGGTTGCTACAGGAATTAGAATGATGACAGTGTATGAGAGGCAGCAGAGGGACATTAATCATTTCAGTTCCTTCAGACTTTAAAAATCCCTCAACAAACCATGATAAATTACAGCTCCGCACCACAGCTTCCGCTGAGTGCGCGTTACACAAATTTCCTCCTGAATTCAACCGCCTTTAGCAGATCCAACCCTGCGGCAGGTCCTCTCTGACGCAGCCCCGTAAAGCTTTGGCTGCCTGGAGTGTGTGACGCAGGATGTAGGACATCTTTGGGAGGATCTTCGTGTCGACTAAAAATGACCCTCTCGGTTCTGGGCCTTCTTGGGGCCAGAGAGCGAGAGGAAACGGGAGTAAGCTCCTGTTAAATTTTAATGAGCGGGAGAAGCTTTTGTTGTATTCTTATACAAACAGGACGAAGAGCGAGGAAATAACTGTTTTGGCTACGTGTAAAGGGGGGAGAAGGGCTTCTTTTTCTTTTTTTTTTTGCAGCATTGCTATTATTTGAGACAGAAAAAAAGATTAAGTGTGCTTCAGACGTATGACGTCCATGAGACCACCAATTCCACCAAGAGGGAACTGTGCTCAAACACCACATGTATGACAGGCCTGTACATTGAAAAACGTCCAAAGGAAAACAACTCTGCAAACAGAAACCACACAGCGTCCAAACACAATGACAGCAGACTTCACAAAATTGCATAAGAACACTGAATTTTGCCCATAGGGTGAAAACTGATGGTAAAAAAAAAATTGTTGGTGTCAGAGAGGAGACAGAGGGCTGTGTGAATTCATTGGTGTTATTGAAAGTCGTCTCTGACGGGACACTCTGAGTCCAGTGTAAAACATGCATGCTGTGTGAATTCATTGGTGTTATTGGGAGTCATCTGTGTCTATGTCTCTGAAGGGACACTCTGAGTCCAGTGTAAAACATGCATGCTGTGTGAATTCATTGGTGTTATTGGGAGTCGTCTGTGTCTACGTCTCTGAAGGGACACTCTGAGTCCAGTGTAAAACATGCCTGGCCAAAGCGCTGTGACTCAGAGACCTGAGAATTAGAGGTGGGAGAAAACCAACAAACAGATCACAAACAGGCGGAGAGCAGAACACTGCTTACTCACCCTGAACTGTTCTCCCTCACAGCTCATCTGCTGTCCTGGAATCTGTCAAAAACACACAAAATCATTACATACCAGCCTCCAAAGACAACCCTCATACTCACTAATGCTTAGACTTTTGGGTGGTTATGGAATCATGGTAAAAAATAGAGTGGTTTTATGTCTTAAGCTAAAAAAAAAGAAAAAAGCAAAATTAGAAAAAGAAAAATACAGGTCTCTCTCACTCTCGCTCTCTCTCTCATACACACACACACAGACGCACAGACACACAAAGAGGCATTCATAACTCAATCAGTCCAAACCGTGTCACTAATAGGTAAAGAGAGAGAGAGAGAGAGAGAGAGAGAGAGAGAGAAAAAATCCTTCATTTTGTTAATGCCATTTGACTGTTTGAAACAGAGATACACAGTAATGAGACTAAGGATTCTACAACACCCAGGAGGGTCTCTCAATGGGTCTCTCGTCATCCTGGTCTCTCTCTCTCTCTCTCTCTCTCTCTCTCTCTCACTCCCCCCCCCCCCATCTCTCCGTTAGCAGTCAGTGGATAATGCACTGGACTCCAGTCTTCATTTGAGAAACACAATCTCTGTGTTCAAATGCTTCTATCACATTTAATGTCATTAACAGTTTCACTTTCCCCTGCCAGCCTCCCACACTCAGTTTCCTCAGTAGTGTCCCCACTGTCCATTACCCAGGCCTCTGAGTGCCACACAATCAGATTTCTACCATTTACACACTGGACAGGAGTGCAGAAAAGGACCCCCAAAGATGATTAGGACTCAGCTGAGAGGGGAATTCAAAGGCAAAGTGAAGTTGCTTTTGCCTGATGTGATCAAGCCAAAAAAAAAAAAAGAAAAAAGAAAGAAAAGAAAAGAAAAGAAAAATAGATGCATTAGCCCTGGCACCACTGAAATATCCGTAGATGCGAGAGTCTCACCACTAACAGATTTTTTTTTATTATTCAAATCTGACCCAACACATCCTATATTAACAAACCTCTCACACTGGCAGCAAATAAATAAATAAATGAATAAATAAAATAAAAACCTGCAAGATTTATATGAATGTGCTGGCATGTCATTATTCTGTAAAAAAAAAAGGCAACATTGACATAGTTTCTAAAACATAAATAACACGCTTGTCTTAATGACAGTTCATTTGTGCTGGAGTGCTGCTGAGTTTTGCTTGGAGGAAACTGTAAGGGGTAACTGGGTATTTTTGCAGGAATCTCAGAACACATTCTATGTTCCAGTACAGGAATCAATGAGCAAACACAGCTCTCGGAAGTCTCCTCGAACAGTCATCTCCACCGTGAAACCTTCCTTTCTGCTTGTTTGAGTTCAGCATATCAGATCTCTGAATTTGATATTGGTATTGCTAATATTTCAGTGGTTTTTTTTTGTTTTTTTTTAATTCAAGGCATCATCACAACCAAACTGTCCGATTTTTTGGTCTCAATTTCAGCACTCTCACTCACTCAGACAGACACTGGATTTCTGGGTCCGAGGGCACGGCGAACTGAAGCAGGATAGCTTTAAACAGAGCCAAAGAAACCTTTTGGTCAGTAATGATGCTTTCAACAGGAAAGAGGATAAGCAACAATAGGAGCGCCAATAGCACACACTCCTGAGTGCGAAAGGACCCGGGAGCTTTTCTCCGTCTCTCGGCTCACGGAACACGAACTGGCTCTGTCTGCGTATCTGAGAACATGAGGCCGCGCCAAAAGGACGGATGAATGGAGAGAAGAGGAGAGAGGAAGAGGAGAGAGGAAGAGCTGAACATCAAGGGTGCAACAGAGAAGACAACAGGCCATAAAGAAAAAAAAAATGAAATAAAATAAAACGTGCAGGGAAAAAAAAGGAAGAAGGAAAAGTCAATAAGCGGATGGCCACTGACTACAAAACGCTTCTCAACAGAACAGGAATGTTAGGTTAAGACATATGGAGACATACTGAGACATACTGAAGTCTGCCGGAAGCGTGGAGAGTTAGAAGAACAGAAGCGAGTAGGGGAAAAAAAAAAAAAAAAAAACCATCGTTTATCGTATAACATAGCATGCTGAAAATCAATTTGCCAATAAATCAATCGATAAAGGAATCCAGTTAGCCCTCCGTCTTAAATAATGCATCGGCGGTGGGCTTTCTTTAGCATATTATGTGAAATACTAGTCAAAATCAGTGAGACAGAGCTGCATTCGCTTTAATTAGCTATCGCTGTATAAAGAAGTCAGAAAGTCACGGCGAGCTAGAGGGAAAAACACATCCGGAATGACGTAAAGTTATTCACTGATGTTAAAGTGCAGATAAGAGTGGGAAAAAAATGACTGGAGGTACTCCGTTTAATGAACACATCTCGCATCATTTCAATTAGCTCAGTTGATGCTGGATCAAACGACGAGCTGTTAAATGCTAACAGCAACCGCATTAGCGAGGCCATTTTATTTATTTATTTTTGACTTCCTCTCAGCGTCAATAAACACATATCTGTCATTTTGGTGGCCTTTTGATCGTGAAAACTATTGATACCGTTTGGTTGTGTTCTATTTTGAGGCATAAAGAGAGAAAAAAAAGAGAAGGGGAGGTTTGGGGGAGGTGTTGATGGCGGTGGTGATGTCTAGAGAGCTGACCATGCACTAATTCCAGCACACGGCGGTATAGCATAGCGCGGACTTTCACAGCACTCAGCTTATGAAAGGCAGGCAGGCGGGTGGGGGGTGAGGAGGGCGAGCCTGCCAGACCCAAGCCTTTAAAGTCTCCGCCCCCCCCCCCAACCCCTCCCCATCAATATTTGAATATGGAGGCCAGTTAGGCTTTTGCACCTTGAGCTGTGTGGTATAATCTCCATGTTTGAAGGTGTCTGAGAGAGAGAGAGAGAGAGAGAGAGAGAGAGAGAATGAGAAAGAGAGGGGGGGGGGGGGTGAGAAAGAGAGAGAGGTTCACCGCACAGGGTGAAGATGAGTCTGGATAAGGACTCAAAAAGCATTGTGTTAGAGATGAAGGCCATCAGGCAAAAACCATGTTGTTGTTGTTTTTTTCCTTGTCTTTTTGTTCCCTTGACTCTGAACAACATGGCCGCAATCCAACACTCTGTAGTGACCGAGCCTTTCTGTCCTTTAAAATTAATGGAAGCATAAATCGCAATCACAAATAGAAATTCTAAAATTACAGCATTCTGTATCAGTGAAAAGAGCAATACAGGCCTTCTTTCACAAAGCTACAGCCCTAATGAGAAAATTGTGATTTTTTTTTTTTTTTTTAGTGTGTATGGCCTTAAATGACATTTTAACTTTTTTTTTTCATTACATTTTTCTTTAATTTGTCAATGAGGCGGAGACTCCATGTAAAAAGGAGCCCAGGATATTATCAACAGTGTGTTTAATCAATGACAAACTCCCCCAGTGAAATTGGCTTCCTTCAACATTTTTATTATGGTACTCAGTGCCATATGTCCTTAATTGTCACCTTATGTGAAACTAAATGAACATTTTCTCATCATTAATAAAGACTTAGTGGAAAGTCTAGCACTGAGAGATGCAGGGAGAACTCATCAGCGCCCGACTGCCAAACCGTCACCGCGATGACTTGATGAGGGCTGAGATTTCTGTTGTAATAGTGCGCGTTGAGTTTAAAGGCAGAATGACACTGTCAGTAGGACAGGGGGATTTAAAAAGAGGGGCGTACGTGTGTGTACTCTGAGCTTCTTAATCTGTCCATTTAGCCAGAGGTTCACGGACCCTTGCTCCATACATCCTCGAAAGACAACCGTGGTCGCGGTGGAATCGGTCTGTGTTCTTCGTGATTCCCCAGACTTACCTTTCATCTCCTCCTAGGTTCCAACCCTGAGCAAGACAGCATCTGCTAACTGCACTCTCTCTCATACACACACACAGACACACGCGCACACACACACACACACACACACAGATTTTATTGTGTAATGCCTAGATTATTCTGTGGAAAGTGGGTTTTTTTTGTGTGTATCTAAGGGGATCTTAATTTTTTAGTGGCACAAAAACGCAAAAACAGATAACCACTGTTATCAGTGCCCCACAGAGCCACATTGGTCTAATCCAGAGGTCAGAGAGACACTGAGGATCGCTGAATGTTATTCATATAATATATCTAACATCCAACTCCCTGGAAAGCAAGGTATACTTTGGGGTTGCACGGCGCACCCCTGTAAAAATTCACTTCACAAAATAAAATAAAAAAAAGAAAAGGAGTGCAGTTCCTTCCAACACCCTGGAAGGGTTACTTACAGTAACTATATTCAAATTCACAAAGCCATGCTAGTCCTCGTTTTGGACAACCGCTTTAACGCAGTTCGAATGAACCTTGGCATGTTGTTTAATTGAGGCCCTGATCTCCAAATACCCAAGGGAGGGGTGGGGGGGGGGGCAGGGGACGAGGAGGGAGGGGTGGTGGTTGTAGACAGGGTGTGTAGCAGGATTAGAGCAGCCTGCTTCTCCTGCAGAATAGCGTGATATTCTTTACTGTGACAGGGCGAGCACTGAAATACCAATAGAGAATCCATCAGAATCTCAATGATTGGATTATCTAGAAGTGATATCATTGCCGCTCAACATTCACTCCAATCATTGATTGCATTTTTTTCAATTTATTTGCCGATTAATGCAAGCAGGCCGACCGAACAATCTTCTGATGAGTCCGGAACTTAGTCAATATATATATATCTATATATAGATATATATATATTTTTTTTTTTTTTTCATTGGCCTGCGTGAACGATCCAAGTGTTTTATGACTTCAGCAAAAATATTTTTCATCCCCTTGTCTCACGTCTCTCAATTATTCTAAAGAGCGACCAATCTCATCTTGTGGGCTGATAGGGGACGTGGATGTGAATTAGACTTTGGAATGTAAATACAGGCCACTGAATTATAGTCCGGAGCAGGTTGGGAGGGGAGGTGCCGTACCAACGAGTGTTTTTTTTTTTTTTCTTTCTCTCAGTCAGACCTGCAGGTTACTGGTTCTTCTCGCCTTGGCCACTGCAGGAGAACTATTTCACTGAAAACGAAGATTTCTTTCCAGTGAGATATGAAAACGCAATAAAACGAAACAAACATAAGCCACACAGGATTTAGAAAGCAATTTAATATGAGGAGACAGGCCTAATGGGGGGGAGTTTAGGGAAGGGAAGGGGTTCAGCTAATTCCTGTTTAAGCTTTACTTCATCGATGGCTACAGGTGCTTGCTAATTACAATGGTAAATCATTTATGCAACAGCAGACAAATGATGAGGAGAGACACAGGGGAGCGGCCGAAAAGGTCTCCCTTCCAAATGATCGGAGATAAATCAACCTCATTGTCCAACACACACACACACACACAGACACACATAGACACATACACATATGTTACGCAATTATCCTACTTCTGCTCAGATATATTGATGAGTTAATAGAGGTAAATGAGATCAAATATGTTATAAACACAACTGAAGAAATCTATGGACGCTAAAAATTATGAGTGAAATAAAATCACCACATGAAGTGCTCCTGAGCATACAGTACGATAATGTAATAATTTCAGATTTTCATACAGCTGATCTTTTGTTCAGAACAGATAGAGCACATGTTTATATCCTAAAGTCTTCTGATTGGCTGTTTTGACCTTACCATATTTTAAAGACTAGACCCCTCCCCATGTGGAGAGCGAAGTGGAGACGCACGCACACCGTTACCAGGATAAAGCCGAGTTGGTGAGTCAGGTTCAGGAGCTTTTAGGAGGAATAAACGCGTTGTGTCACAAAGCAACTACAAGCCTTTAGGATTTATTCCCCTTCTCTCAATTCATTATCCCATTTCGCTTAAGCAGTCAAACGGAAGTGGTGCGTGCCAAACTTTTAAAGTAATTAGGGCAGCATTGAAGCACCGCTGGCACCGCTGGCACTAAAGGACTATCCCAAATGAATTAAGCTTCAAAGGCCGTCCACGCGGGGGGGGGGGGGGGGGGGGGGGGGGGGGTCTGCCCAAAGCATCCCAAAACAGGTATTCTTACGGCTTTTCTCTTCTGTATTAAATGCTTTAAGATTTAAAGCAAGGTGTGTCATGTAGACAGAGGAGCCCCTGTCTTTCAAAAAACATGAATATAGTCTCTTTATTTTTATTTCCACAGTTTGCAAACTAAAGTGCTGGCTGGATTTGGAATCTTGGTAGCCCGGCGTTCCTGGCGTACGCTCAAATATCCTTCTGCGTATTCCATTAGTTAATTGACATAATCTTTACGTATTCCTCCTCCAATCTGTTCAGAGTGCACTGGACTTGAGGAGACGAGGGGATGCCAAGGGAGCGGAGCTAGCCATTGGATGAAAGAAAATGAAAGCACTCGTCCTGCCAAACATCGTTCCAACATCAATAAACGTAAATAAACGTTCGTCTGGGAATTCCTTTCGAAACATGACTGATGCATTTCGGTATGAAATATAAAGGAGAAAAGAAAAAAAAGAAAAGGATCTTTTAAAAAAAAAAGTTGAACAGAAACTTAGTAACACGGTTGTTAAAGAATGAACACTGGACTTTGTGTTCATGAGGTAGAACAGCATCTTCCCAATGTATTTTCTCCACTGGACTGTTTCTCTTAAAGTATAGGAATCATTAGCATAAGAATAAGTTCTTCTGTTCGTATAGTTTATACGTAATTTTCATTATCATTCAGCATGAGATCTGGAAATGCAAGTACACTGCAAATCAGTAATTGCCCATAAACTCGATCTAACCGAGTATATCCAAAATGCAGCTGCGCACCAGAGCTCATTAATGTAGATTAATGTATGTGAGGGTCAGGTTTCAAACATTTGATTCACATCATTTCTCTCGTTGATGGAAAATGACGCTGACAGCTGCACTTTTTTACGAAGAGTCTTAACGCTTAACGGTAAAAGAAGTAGAAGTCCTCCTCTCTCTCCAAAAATCTCACTCTGGCGAGACGAGGAGACGGAAGAGCCCTGGGGCTGAGGCAGCCAAGGCTGGACTGCTGAGGCCGTCTGCAGCGTCTGGGCTGGGGCTCCACGTCTGTGAGAATGCTCTCGGTTACCAGTCTTCATTTTTCTGCTTTAGCAAAGTAAATACCTGTTTTGTAAAAGAGTGCTGCTGCTTGAACCGCAGATCTTAATTCATCTGGAGCTGACATTTCATTAATAGACTGTAGCAGAGCAGTGTAATGAACCGGTCACGCAACTCTCTCACAGATGACTCAAAAGGTCACGTCCAATGGATATCTAATAACTCAGCCCATAGAGAAAACGTATGTTGGTGGCAAAACCAGCATTATTATATAAGCATGAAGAATCTTCTTGTTTTGGAGTAGTCACCAAGAAATATTCCAGACCACACTAAATCAGAACACACACACATATACACCCACACACACCCACACACAAACATAAAAAATGTTTCATAGCTTAGCTGCTGCCATTTTCCACCTTAGCTAAGCTGCCACCATTTGTCCAAACCTTTTTCTCAGTTTTCAAAATGCTTTTCTAAAAAGTGCACATGTAGGCATTACATTTCAGCCGATCAGGAGATGAAAAATGCTTGTATGGAAAATTCAATTTCACTCCTTTTTTATTTCATTATTTTTTGGTTTGCGTAAAGATGGAAGCTTATGCTGACAATTAAAATGCAATCTCAGATACTAGCTCCAGTTAAGGACTCTCATTCTGAAACACTGTGGTAGGTATGGTGTGGCGATTTATGCTAAGTGTATGGTACAACTTATAGCTAATGGAGAGGGACTTTGACATGTGAGCTGAAGTCATGCTAATAATTAGTATGTGCTGTCTGATTAGCACGTGACATCAGATAAGATGCACGGTTGGTTTAAGGATGTTTACAGGCGTGTCCAGCTGAGCTCCACACATGATCACTTACTAACACAGAATGTATTACGCCTTCCTGGAAAGGCTAATTTCATAGTGCTCATTTATTCATTATGTCCATAGGAACCCCTTAAGTGCATTGCAGGCTTTTTAGGCCAATGCAGCGGATTGCATCCCCAGTCACTCAGTATCAGCGTTGCTCGCTAATTCACTGGCTTTCCTGTGAGCCCTGCTAATACATGAAGAAGACTGACAGGCTCCAGAAAAGGAGGGCTTTTGCCTCACGGCCGCTCCAGAGAGACTACGGTAGGCCCCCCGCCTGAAATCTGCTAGGTTGTGTTAATGTTTTAAAAGGAAAAAAAAACATTAATAGTTTATGGTAAGTATCCAGCCGTGACCAGCTGGTTCCTTGAGGTTCTATTTTTCATAGTTAGGACAAACACACACACACACGCACACAAACCACACCATATGCCTGCAAATACATGTACAAATGCAAATGTGTGTACACACACACACAAACACACACACACACACACACACCTGAGGTGCTGGGATCTGTGGTTGCCAGTAGTGGATTACACAGCCGAGCCTCTTAAAACCATTAAAAGGAAGAGCACTTTCTTTCTCTCTCTCTTTCTCTCTCTCTCTCTCTCTCTCTGGTGAGGCTTAAAGTCCTCCACTATCCAGCCAGAAGGAGAAAATCAAAAAACATTTGGTTCTTCTCCCTCTTCTTCTTCTTCTTTTTTTTTTCTCTAAGAAGCATTTGGATCTTTTATTTTTTTTCTTTTTCCTCTGCTAATGTTAGAAACGGCAGCTAAGGGAAACCACTGTAAAAGACTCAATTTACTTTTAAAGGTCAAATATCCAGTCACCACTGAGGAGTCTAATTAAGTGGCCCTCAAACCCCAGTGAGTCCAGCTGAATAGATAATATCACTGATTTGGTATGGGTGATCTTCTGTGCGCACAGAGAGAGAGAGAGAGAACTGCCATCTAGTTTGCATGCTGCTGGACGCCAGCGTTAAACGTTCTCAATGGGAGAGAGAAAAAAAAAATCATATTCATATTCATGATCAGTAAATTATACTGTTTACCATCCTGAACTTTCACATGGGAGTGGGAGAAGACGGATGAAACATATGAAAATAACACAGACGGCTTTTAGTAATAGAGTCGCTTTTTTTTTTTTTCCTTTCTTTTCTTTTTCTTTCTTTCTTTCTTTTTTTTTTTTTAAGCAAGGTTTAACTAGATTGGGCTCATGACATGAAGTGGCCAAACAAATCAACTTGAGTGATGCAGAATGTGTGAGAATTGGAGACCAGCGAAACAGTTTTAAGTTGTCCTCAGTTTGCCTTCGGCTATGAATGATGGACAGAGTGTTTGAGGACATCTCTAAGCATGCTGATCATCAAAGCTTCAGACTGCAACACCATACTGTGTGTGTGTGCGCGTGTGTGTGTGCGCGTGTGCTACATCTCCTCCCCCTGAACTACATCCGTGCTCTGACGGCAGGAGTAACTCTTAGCGATAGGAGTCCTCAGCAGAACATCCCCTCCCTGTTTGGAGTAACGAGATGGACGGAGCAGCCTGACCTGTGCTCCTCTTGTACAGAGCACAGTTCTTTCCACCTTTTCATCCCCACCCTCCACACCCCCCCCTCCCCTCCCTATGCCGTGCCCTTTGGAGTTTCCCGTCTGTGCTGCGCAGTGTTGCCATTTGCCCGTCCGGAGGGGCTGCCTCTTCTGTGATGGGATGTACCTCTCTCCCAGGACCACAGGGGCTCAATTAACAGCAGAACAATGGTCCTGTTTCTGCCTCCCCCAGCCGAGCTGCCAGAACCCGAAGGAAGCCTCTTTAATCTCAGCCCCCCCTCCCCCCCACTCCCTCCCCCAGACTGGCCTGGCATTTCACACACACAGACTGGCCGAGAGGGGACCTCGCATAGCAGCTTTGGCCCCCAGGGACCACGCAGTCTCCAAGCCTTTAGACAAACAGGCAGGATGGATCTGGACATGCCCAGCATAACACGGGGCAGAGGGGACCAGCTTCAGACGCCCAATCATGTGTCACTGTAGCGACCAGAACAGCACATTGACTTTTTAAACATTTGAGAACTGAACTGAACTGAACGCATCGATCTGGGCTGGGCGCTCTCGTCTGATTATATAAAGACCCAGAGTTTTGTTGGGTAGTTTTCTTTTGAAGAACTGTGACTAATGGGAAAACTCATGAGTGTTGTGAAGATGTACTGTCTTAACACGTTTATGTGTACGTTAGGGCTGGAGCTGAAAAACGCGAGGTAAGCCCGTTAACGGATAATTATTGGCGCAGAATCATATCTGCTGATGCAGCCTGTGATCCTGAGGTTTCTGCAACATTTCAGCTGAGAGATGATCTCATAAAAAAAAAAGAAAAAACAGAGAGAGAGGGGGAGAGAGAGAGAGAGAGAGAGAAAGAGAGGCAGATGTATGGGCCAACACAGGAGAGCAGCAGTGAGAGAGGACTGTCAGTGGTATCTGATTATTTTTAGAGATCGCTCGTTGACGGCGGAGGGAGAGAGACTTGTTTCGGGCCACAAGCCGCAGAGAGAGAGAGAGAGAGAAAAAAAGAAAACACAAGCTCATGTGAGTTTTGGGGGGAAAAATAAAAGATAAATATCTCACCACACCGCTGGCGTTGTTATTAGAGCACTGATACATATTTAATATCTGGTGAAGCGAAAGGCACACTCACACAATGTCTACGTGAACTATCGAACAACTGTCTCAGGCACATCAGAGCACGTCGATGACATGTGTTTGACCTTCAGTGCACAGTGGCAAGGTCAGAGGTCAAAGGAATCCGTCGGCACGACTGTTTGCAGACGTATTTCGCGATGAACCTCGTAAAACACAGCAGGCGCAGCCGTAACCGTTAGCTCCGGGTCTCTGGCCCAGCCGCCAGGCAGACCGTGAGCGGTGTTCTTCAGCCAATCATTTCAGGCCGGAAGATTTCCTAGCGTTCAATCACCTATAAAGTGCATTTCCATAAAAATCAGCCACGCCACATCCATCCTCATTTCTACATAACGACGACTCCATCTCCACACCTTGCTTTGTCTTAATGTTTCCCGTCATAAATTCCTTAAGCATATGAAAACTCCTGAGGCGGCATAAAAAACTAACATGAAGCTGGATTTCATTTGCATGTGACCCCCTAATCATGAATGTGAAATTACTGCCTCGTTCTTCCCTGTGCATAGCCAATAATAACCAAGCCTAATACCCCATAAAAAAAGAGAGTTTCCAATGAATCCTTGTCGCTCTCTCCTTCTTTCCACCTCTCTTTCTTTCTCTCAATGCATGCCATCCCGTCTTTTATTTAATAAGTCGATATACCCATTGTATGACGGTGGACATCTTTGACACGGATGATGTTTCGAACGGAATGAAGCTCTCCTTCACATTTCTTTATTGATTGTAGTAACTCGTAAAAAGAGAATGGGGGAGGAAGGAGGGGGGCGGGGGGGGGGGAAGGAGAGAGAGAGAGAGCAAGTGCTGACGGGGACTATTTTCTTGTGGAAGGATAATAAAAATGCTACTTCAGGACCAAGAAGGTTAAGTTCTAATGAGTATTTTGGAATTGCGTGTGTTCATTTAACGACCTCGTAAAGCAGTGCTGTGCTTCGCTGAGGGAGCCCAAGCGCACTGGAACAGAAAAAATGTCGCACTCCGGTCTTCGCCACTCACCCGTAGAGCCGTGTGTAAGGTGGACAAAACACCACACAACATTAAAAAACAATGACACGTCAATCAAAATCAATGTTAGCGAAGCAGGGCTACATGTTTTATTGTCATCTCTGAACACATATTTGTCAGTCTGTCCATATTCTGGGGTGATTAAGTAAGGATTTTTAAGTGGGACAAACTGACTCTTTTAAATAAGTCTTTATTTAAATAAGAAAATAAAGAAAGAGAGAAGACTTGACTAGTGAAGAGGACACAGTTTACTGGCCAGACTAAATAAATCGCTGTCAGAAAGAGAGATCTCATTATTGGAAATAATGCATTTTCTCTGACCAGCACTTCTCTATCTATCTGCTGGTGAGGTTGTCAGGTTGAAAGCCATGTGTGGAGCAGTGTGGAAATTCTAGACGTTGTTGCTGTGAATCTGTACAGAGCGCCTAGCTCAACTCAGCCCCAGGCGTACACGCCATTAACGACACAACTCAGTGGACTGAGACGTGGAATCTATGAGCTGTCTCCTACAACCACGCAATCAACTTGTCATAACACAACATATAAAAAAAAAAAAAAAACTCGCATAAACAAATCCATGAATGCTACAGATTTCTGTTTGAAGCTTCAGAGGCTGCATAAGGTTAACACACACAAAGTTAACTCAAGCGATCCGCTTGTCAAAAAGCAAACTTTATTCCTCCAAATTAAATTCAGAGACACTCTCATGCTAACGCTTAAAGTCTATGTAATGTGAAATATATAAGTTTATTATAATAATTAAAGGATTGTGAGTGAACACTGTATAGAAATCTATTCAGATCTATCGTTTTAATGTACTCTTTACAGGAAAGAAAAGGCAGAGAAGCGTAGCCTGAAAAGACCCTTGATTTGAATAGATGTATCCCCAGGCAAAGCTAAGTAAGCAAATCAATAAGTCAGAATGACATTCAACGCAATAAAGATGAGCTTTCCGTTGTGATGTTTACGAAACGTTAAACAGAAACGTTTGATAAATGTCGCAAAACAGAAATAACAGCAATCACACGCAAATTAGGCAAGAGTTTGAAATAATTGCAGATTTAAAGAAGAGAAGTATGACAAAACAATGTTTTGGGTGAAAAATTAAGCTTCTTGGATTGAGATTAAAAAATTTCATTAAAGTCATAAACTAATTTAGCGTTGTATTTAAAAAATAATGATCTCCACTTTTAAAATCACCTCTAGGGGCTGAGAAGAGCATCGAGAGAGAGAGAGAGAGAGAAAAGAGAGAGAGAAAAAAACCTTTTTAGTTCTTAATTAAACCATTGATTTATTCATCAATCTGTTAATGATTCCAATCATGAAAATTATTAACAATGGTAATTTCATCATATGCCTTATAAGGGAAACCAAACAATTACACGCTGAACTGAACCATCTATGTGAATTTAAGACAATTACAGAAACAGATTTCATCTGTCCTCTCCTCCCATACACCCGCCATCCATCAGTCCAAAAGAGCAGTGATTTGAGCCGTGGAAAGCCTTGCTACTGAGCATAAAGAAAAGGTGTCAGCGCAGGTATGAGGAGTTCAGGTGAAGAATCTGGAGACGCGTCTGAAGAGATAGCACATTCTCTTAGAAGGCCAGCAGATAGAAGATCAATATTCCCCCACAAAACTCTCTTGTGATTAATTTTTAATGGCCGGGGGAACTGCTCCCTTCTAAAACGTAAATGTCTTTAATGTGAAATGCGCAGTGACTGACACCTTGATCAATCACTTCCAGACTCTGCCTTCCTACAGATGGTGGCCTGGTAAAAGTCCGCTCATGACACCTTCTCACTCAGGAAAAAGAGCCTCCAAGCTCCAGTCCAACCCGTCCAAAAGAAAACCATCACCAGCCAGAACTTTTTCATCTCTCTGTCAGACTTCTCATCAATTCACCTTCTACCGCTCACGGCTTTGGTGGTCTATAGTGAAAGACACACCAAAATATTCATATGAATTTATAGCGACTAAAATCAAATGTTTTATTATCATTGAGGTAACCTATTTGTGAGCAGCTGAAAACAAATGTAAAACTATACTTTAAAATGTGGAAAATGATTAATAGTGTAAAGGAAAGAAAACGAAGAAAAAATTCCTGATGGAGAAAAAATAAATTCAGAGCTTCATGTTTTTTAAAGACGTTATTAGTATATCCGTAATATTTTATAATTTATGATAGTAATTTTTTGATGGATTACCTGAAACTTGAGGACCTGCTGGAGGTTTCCTGTACTTAAAGAGCCAATTTAGGTGATTCATGAGCAGGGGAAAAAATTATTATGGAAAAAGTGGATATGATTCCACTTTATCTGAAAGCACAGTTTCACCCCTGAAAGCTGTCACCTCTGAAAGTACCGTTTCACCTCTGAAAGCTATGCCATCCCTGAAAGCTTAGACTCCACTGGACTGTCATGACACATGAAGCATACTAACAGCAATTGTTGCATCATAACCATAATCATAATCATAATCTCAGAGACAGCAAGAGAGAATCTTCAACAAATGTGCAAAATGTTACATTGTTTCGATACATGAGTGGCATACGAGCAATGAACGGTAAAAACAAACAAACAAACAAACAACAAACAAACAAACAAACAAAAACAGAGTGGCTTCTGAAAGCCTGTTTGTAAAATGACTGTGCATATGTGTGTGTGTGTGTGTCTTGTGGGGCAAACGGAAATCCCACAGCGATGCATTCTGGCAACACAAATAAAGGCCTGTGAGATGCTGGCATTTGAGAGTCTTATACAAAAGCTTGTTAAATTTGACCTATAACAAGTAAGTTTTAGCAAGGTGTAGAATCTGAAAAGTTATAGATTTTATTCCTGGTTTCAGCAGAGAAAGGGCCATTTGAGGAGATGTTCGTATGATCCCTCTTATGAAACGCTGTCCTTCTCTCTCTCTCTCTCTCTCTCTCTCTCTCTCTCGCTCTCTCTCTCTCACTGCTGAGGAACACACAGCAACCCCCCATAAAACCCTGACAGACACATAGTATCCTGTTACCATCACTTGTGTTGGACATACAACTGAGAACAGTATAGCTTACACTCAGTGTTTTTTCACTGCGCTACACTAATAGTATGATCTCCAATAATGTATGTAACCTCAGTATGACAAAGTAGACCTGAATCTTAACTATATGACTAATGCACTGAACAAACTGAGGGTAGATATCCCCGCAATCAATACAACAGAAAAAAAACAGAATTAGAAAATACCAGAAATCAGAACAAAATGGCAAAAAGAGAAAACAACCTCGACTGAAACAAGTCCCACAGCTTCAAATACAAACTGTCAGACAAAAGGGTGACGGAGACATTGAAAATATATTTATGTAATCATTACATTTGCTGCTGACTGTTTTGCCATAAAATACATGGAATGTATGCAGACATTGACAAAATCGTGTTGTCTATCCCTTACCTTATTGTATATTTACATCTAAAAGAGCTACAGCAGTCCCTAAAGCATAAAGACAGGGGTAGGCAGAGAGTCCAGCTTCCAATTAGAAACTATTTATATCCAAGCACAATCAATATACTTTTTTTTTTTTTTTGCAAACTTATTCCATAAATCAGAGATGGTATGACCTAAATGACAGATCATTAGAGAGTGAGCACAGAAAGTCCTGTTCTCTTGGAGAAATGTGTACGTCATGGATGTCCGAAATGAAAGACTCCACAACACAAGTGTTTGGTTTTTTAACTCCCCTCAGAGGAATATTCATATAAGGTCGTATTAAGCGTGTGAAGTATATTAAGTATATTTAGTGCTTAATAATCTCAATGAGAATAGCCTGTGTCTATGATTGGAAGAGCATTTTCATTTCTGAATTTTTAAAAACACACAAAGCCCAATCACTATTTTGTTCTCTAAATCTTCTTTTGTTGTCTAAGTCACTTCTGTCCAGTTACATCTGCATCTGTAAGCAGACTTTTTATCAACATGTTTAGCAAAAATACACTTAATATGTTCCTGGAGGTATGTTTGCTCTCGCATATCATCGCTCTGTTTGTTAAGCAAATTAAAGATAATACTGAAAATAAAAAGACATTCAGCAGTGGTTTCTAATATCTATGCTGCGGTTGTTCCTCCGCAGAATATCACAGTGGTGTCACACCAAACGGTTTATTTATCAAACATTAATGACGTGAGAGTGAAATATTTCATTGCATTCACAAATAAACAGCCGCAATGCGGGCACGAAAGAAAGACGCTGAATAATTCTAAACGACTTCATATTTCTCCGAATCTCCTCGTGCGTTTCCTCACGACCCGAAATCCAATTTGCGTTTGCGCACAGGCAGTTATCACGTGACATTTTTGCGCCAAATTCCACAATTCATCACCCACTCAGGGAGAAGCCCTTACAGGTGAATGGCAAACATCTTATGTATCCATTCCTCCTGCATCCAGCCAACATGATGTATCTCCTGTCTGTGCACAGTTAATGAAAACCACCTAGCTGTCCCTTCCAATGCATGCTGCTGGGTATAATTAGATTGCAACTCTCCTGCAGTTTCACCATTCTGCTCAAAGCCTCCTTCCACATAACAGAGAAATAACAGGCTCTTATAATCTCTATTAGTAGTATTTACTTCAGTAAGGTGTTTCTTTCTTTTGTTTTTTTTTTCTATGTAAGAGGTACTTCAAAAACACTGGCCTTGGAAGAGAGCATGTTTCCACCACAACAGAAGAAAAAAAAAAGAAAAAAAAAAGGAAACAGGAAAAAAGGAGAGCAGGTTATTCAGCAACCCTGACAGTGCTTGTGCTAATTAATATAAAGCTAAATAAAGTAACCAAGGAGGGTAATCTAATGGGTTTCCCAGGGATATTATGTTTATTCTGGTGCCGGTGGATGCAGAACCCACGAGACGCGGAGGTAAGTATGGATACAGACAGAGACAGATGGATCACAGAGACTGTTAAAAATTAGAACAGGCCAGAAGACAGGAAGCCTGTAGCAGGATGAGCAAGGCAGCATAATAAAGGTATAGGAGCTCGTGCTCTTCCCACGCTGCATTTAAGAAACACGTGAGGGATTATGGCGCACTGCAACCAACCCGCCGTACATTCATCAATTCACACTGGGGGAAAGCCAGAGAATGACAGAAAACTATATTACGGTGTCACATATCAAAGATCCTATGCATAATTCCACTGGAATTCTGCTTAAGCACAGGATGCATTAACGTGCTCTCCAGTGGAGGGGGAGAAATATTTAACTTTAAGTTCAAACTTGAGCAATACTGTACATTTTTATTTTGGAATCAGATACAGTGAAAAAAGTAGGCTGACCCGTATAAACAGAGACAACAGCGGTACTGTTATTTGTTACTCGTAACTTGAAAACAGGAAACGTAACCAATGAGGTTTTGTAAATAACATCTTCCAGTCGTGGGTCATGTAATTTCGATAAAAACCAGCAAGGAGAGTCAAAATTGTGCTTTTCGTGACGTTTTAATGTTGTGGTGTGAGATGCTTTCTCTCTCTATATTCGAGTGCAATAAAACAGAATCAAATTACAAAGATTTCAATATCCATCTCGAAATGATTTAAAACATGTAAAAAGGGAAATTAACCACAAATAAATTGCCAAATTCAATGCTCAGACAAAGATACAAATTCCCTTTCCATCCGTTTGGATGCATCATTCATCATTTTGGGAACACTGAGAGAGGTGTGGGGTACGCCTAAGTCTGCGTTTCTCACCCGGCAATCTGATTACACCAAATAAATTCAGAAAACACGTAGGCAATATTAATCTCATAGAACAATATTGTTGCAAATGCAGATTCCTGAAGATATTTCAGCTCTACCAGTGAGCAACATGCAGTATTAATGAGACCGTGTGTGTGTAATAGGAACCATATTACTGCATTCTATGCAGAAATTACATGAATAAATTTGTATAAGTAGATGAACTTGCTTTAAAGCCGAAGCATGTCCCTATTTCAAACATGTTGGCAAAGAAAAGTTTGACTTTGTAGCAAGAACAAAGTAAAAGTTAGTTCATGCCTTACAGACACAAACATTATTTATTCAGTTTACTTTTAAAAAGTTATGCACCACTGGCAGTTGCCATGAATGGTAGTAGTATAGTAGTATTATGTGTGTACTTGACTTTTTGATCAAAACAAACCTGGAACTTCTGTCGTCCTTAACATGCAGCAAAATTCACAACAAATAATATTTAATGCCAAGACATTTCAAATCTGTTACCCGTAACATGTCAGTAAATCCACCAGTGGACCCTATGGTAATCAGTGTCTTGCTCTGTGGCCTAGCATTCCTATAGCTAACTTTAGTGGAAAAGAGGACGAGATTGCACTTGTGGGACGACTTCAAATATGATAAAAAAAACTCTGTATTTAAAAAATAAAATCCCAGCCTTCTTATTAATGTCCCGCGCCTTTGTGTATCCCCGTCCGTCATATTTCACCATGCTGATCCCCCACTGTGTTTATATCACTCTTTTTTCCTCTATACAAAGAAAAAACAATTAGATCAAGTCTCCTAATTAGTTCCTGTCCTTATTAGAGCCGTATTCAGCTCCTTATCCTCCCTCAGTTACCATGTGTGAGCCGTAAAAGGTAGCATCAGCATCTTGCATTTTCATCGAGTTTCCAAAAGCTTTTTTATTTTTTTTTTCTCTTTGTTCTCTGGCACGGTTATTGGCATGTCTTTTAAGGGCTTAATCCTATCGCAGGGCAGGGCCTATGGGGAGTCAGCCTGTTTCAGCTCTTAAGGAAAGACTCTACACTCTGATACAGGAAAGAGTGTCCCTTAGCATCCCTCCTTTTTTGGAAGAAAAACATTTATATATAAAAAAATTAAATAAAAACGAATTAAATAAATGCTTGATTATCAGTATCAGTCAGGATCAAGGTAAGCTCGTATCAAAGGAGTTTTTTCTTGCTCTCTCTCCCAGACGTAAGGCAGGAGAACAATGAGAACACAACAAGAGATGGAGGGCAGTTCCTCTGAGGGTCTTATCCTGCCTACAGTTTGTCGATGTCATAAAAACAAAATTATCCACTGTTTCCTGTTTTAAGATCACACATCACCCTTTGATGCTTGTTGAAAGGCTAAAATACTTCTTCTTGCAATAGTCCAGCATATCGGATCATCAAGCATTATGTGTAAATACGTGTTTATAGGCACTGATTCGGGGTCAGTGTTTGCAAAGCTTCTCTGCAGGAGTCACACTCTAAGATGTATTTATAAGCACTGATTCAGGGTCAGTGCTTGTAAAGCCTCTCTGCAGGAGTCACAACTTAAGACGTCTTTATAAGCTAAGGCTGTACTCGACTCAGAATTTTTTCAGTCGAACCGGATTTGGCTGTTCAATATGAAGATTCAACTATTCGTTCCTTTTTTTTCCATATAGACTATCTGGCGATCAGAAAATCCACTGGCATGAATTCCAGTGATGATTTTGACCACGTTAATACAGGCAAATGATACAGAGTCATGGGAACATATTTTTAAGCATGTAAAAATCAATAAAAGACAGCTGCATAAGATGCAAGATTGCGGCCTATTTAAATTGCTGACATATAATGTCAGGTTACCATATGGATTTGTCGGAATAATGAGACAGGCAGCACACATGTATTTCTGCTTAAATCAAGCTCTTATAGCCTTTTTTTAAAAAATGATACTTTAAACATGTAAACAACATGTAAATAAATAAACAAATGAAAGAGTTTGAAGTAAATTCACGGCATTGCCCGCTATGAAATAAATGACATCTCTTCTTCAGCAGGACTGGCCCGCTTCTTTATTTCTCTTTAAACATAAAAACTAATAAACATATGTTTAAAATTAGTCATGTAAACAGACTTATTGCCTGCATTATATATATAGTAAATCTGCCCTGATAATTACAGAATGACTGCCTAGCTATGCAACCAACTCATTTCAAGTGGTTTGCCATGTTCGATGTTGTTAAATGATAAGTGAATTCTTGCATACAGCATTTGCATTTAACATTGTTAGGGTCGTCCTTCAAAAGTTCGAAACGCCACCATAATTTAGACTTCTTCTGAGACATGGTTATAGCCAGCCTAGTTTACCAACCACTCCACCTCAGGTTTCAGCTTCTCTCATCAGTTAACCACCAGCGCATGTTGTCACGAGGATGTTTTTTAGCAAGCACATCAGCTAGCCCTGCTAGAATATAAAAATACATTTATGATTCCCCTTAGTTATAATTCCTCAATGAAATGTTATCCCTGTGCATTTTTGTAAGCTTCTATCAGTTTTATCCTGTTATCGTAATGAACACTGACTCCCTAAAAAAAAAAAAACACTGCTTGACTTGAAGAATCTCAGTTGACTGACAGGTCTCCGACAGATGATTCGACTCGTTGACTTTCAGGGGGCAGCCCTATTATAAGCACTGATTCTGGGTCAGTGTTTGTAAAGATTCTCTGCAGGAGTCACACTTTAAGATGTGTTTATAAGCACTGATTCAGGGTCAGTGTTTGTAAAGCTTCCCTGCAGGAGTCACACTTTAAGATGTGTTTATAAGCACTGATTCAGGGTCAGTGTTTGTAAAGCTTCCCTGCAGGAGTCACACTTTTAAATCTGCCTCGACGGCCCAGTAAACAGCCCATATACTCAGCAACTGAATGAAAAGGCTAATACTACCATGTTGATAAAATTATAATATAAATTATAATACAAATATTATACATTTGTAATGACATGGCTTGTAATGACATTTGTGTATATAGGTTAAACTCACATTCCTGTACAACTGCTGCAGATGCAGCCCCACTAAGAAAACACTGTTTTTACACCGCAGTGTGTTCTGCTCAGTCTTACATCTGAAATCGTCTTTGTGCAAATACTGCGCTTCGAGAAAAAAAAAAAAAAAAACTCTTTACACCACATATTTTCTACCCCATATACTCTCCACTGATATTAAAAAACAATATGCAATTACGCAGAATGCACAAAAGAGCCACCTCTTCGGTAAGGTGCCGGGGTGTGAAGGGCGGTATATTGTGGAAGAAGAGCAGAGAGCTCTCTAATGGGGGGTGAGGGTCGGGGGGGGGGGGGGGTGCATTACGATCAGGCCATATAGCCTGAGTGCCTTGATCAAGCACACGTGGGGAAGCAGCCAGTGCCGACCCCCCCCCCCATCCCCCACCCCCCCATACCTTTAAACAAAGAGCACCTGTCTTCTTTTACATTTCACCATAGGAACCACACCTGACATCTGAGGTGACTTTCAAACACTTGAAAGATAAAAAAAAAAAAAGAAAAAAAAAGAAAGAAAGAAACTGACTTGGCACATGTCTTAACTGTTAAGTGGGTCCCTCGCTTGGGAGGGAATGTCTCGCACATAGCAGGGCAAAAAAAAAAAAAAGAACCTTGACGTGGAAAGTTTCCTGCTGTCTTGAGAAAAGTCAGATACTCGGAAAATAATTTTAACAGCAACCTCTTACACACACACACACACACACACACATACAACTGTAATCAAGTAGTACCCTTGCGTATTCTGCAATGGTTATTCTAACTGACTTTGGACTGACTGGAATTCTATACGTCCGCGGCTGCGGTTGACACACAGTTGTGAGACTACAGTATAGTTGGACTATTTTTATGTAAAAAGAGGCAGAGAAAAACGGAGAGCTGCCTGCGCATTATGGAGGTAATGATGGAGAGGTGTCTTTCTGTGGGACAGAACGCAGGCAGGCCTGACAGTGACAGAGTGACAACACGACGTGTTGCGACAGAGCTGTCAGCTAAACCTACCGCTGCCCCGCTCTCAGGGCACCCACACTCCCCTCCTCAAACCGCCAGAGAAACTAAAGACCACTTCGCGGGAACCGGAGGGACCGTAATGCGGTTTTTATTCACCAAAACCTCTTCTTCTTCTTCTTCTTCTTCTTCTCCTTCTTCTTTCTCCTCTTCATCTTTTTCTCCCTCTTCTCCCTCTCGTAATGAGGACGACAGTAATGAGGGGTGGGCAATGTGTGCTGAGATAGCATGTCACCAGGTAATCCAGGCACATGACGGTGAGAGACCCCACTTGCATGTCAAAACACTGCAAACAAATACATGGAGGCGTTTTTTTTTTTCTATTTTTTCTTAAAGTAATTACAGCAGGAGAGGTCCAGAAGACTAGATTTCTAAAGGTCACTCCAAGCTGCATTTAAAACACATCACTGACTTGTGGACCTCCTTGGAAAAGGCTGAAGATCACCTCCACGGTGGTGGCGGTGTCTCTGTTTTAGCCAATCAGAGGGGCCTAGCTTAATGAGTTACAGACAGCCTGAGTGCATGTAAATAAGGATTATGGATCTGCTTGGACACCACCACCAACCTCTCCTGTGATTAAGCCACACGACGGCCGTAGGTCAGCTTCCTTCCCAAAGGCCCGTGTAACAAAACAGGAAGTATTTAGCCTGCGCTTTTTCCTCCGGTCACTTCTCTAGGAGCGCTTTCACTGGTTTCTGATTGGTCTTCTCCCTGTCTGGTTAATGAGGTAGTTTCACCTGTTAGTGGTTATGCATTGACAGTGTCCCTGTGGATCTTAATTATCCGTGAGCAGAGAAAACACTGGCATCCTAATGATTTGTATTACGACGTATTTCCGCGATAAACAGCTTGTGAGTACAGCTCGTAACGCACTTAACGGAGGAGCTGATGAACGTGTGAATCTCGTAAGCTCGGATCCAAAGTGATCTGGACCAGATCTGGAGCGTGAGAGCCTGCCGCATGTGGCAGCATGTTTCACCTATGATCTTTATACAAATGCCAAAGCGTCCATCAGTGGCAGTCTTACTAACCACTAGGCAACATGACACGCCAGACAGCTGCCAATTACAACACAGCCCCAGGCAAAGAGTGCTGTCCATTCATGATGCGACTGAGCAGACTTCCAAATCAAGACCCACCCACGACTCCAGAGGGCCAGAGGGATAGGCCTGAAGCACGCGTGCCGCTGCACCCCACGTTACAGGGTCCCCCCCCCCCCTTTTGTCTCAGCCTGCCAGAGACATTATGGATGATTTTTATTTTTAAGGGTTTTTTTGGGTTTGTTTTTTTTTTTTTACCCATCAGTCCTCAGCATTCGTACCAGGGCTGGACTCGGGTTCAGAGGTGTCTCGCCTTTCATCAGCGGGCCTCAGAATCGGACATTGCATTTCATGCTTGTTAGCTTGACCTTTGAGATCCGCTCGTGGCTAAAGAGCTGGCAGTCATGGAAATCGAGAAAGCTACAGAGAAAAATACCATAAACCTTTAATGCTTGTCTCATGGCCTCAAGTTAGGTGTCTTTGACCTTACACTTCCTGCTCTGCACGATGCTCAGAGACATTAAATTGGTACTCGGGTCTTCTGCTTTAGCTCCTACATGTTCACACACCCCTCAACTCACACTGAAATTTCAGCCTTTTTACTGCCGATAGCTGCTTTACCACGAAGAATGATTTCATCAATGTTTAATAGCAAAAGGGAAATACCATTTCAGCGCGGTTGACCCTTACGCAAATCACTGTGAGCAACACAAACTCGTCAAATATGCAGAGACTGTCAGTGACTGGTCTTATTCTGGTCCTATACTGTAAAAACACACAGAGGGAAAATGGAGGTGGCTTTCACTGAAACTATCCCAAGTGTTGATATTAAAGACCTGAGCTCAAGTTAGACACATAACATTTGACTGATTGATGTGTTTAGTTGAACAGTTATGAGTCCCCCAGTATCAGTGTCATAAAAAGAGAGTAAAATGTGAACATAAAACACTGGACAGTCAGTTGATATTATGGATTAAGGGCAACTCTGAAAAAACTTCAAAGGCTCCTGTTCAAGTTTTTTCTCGCCTCCACTGAATTAAATAGTTAATGCCGAGGTATAAAACTCACAGAAAACATTAGCACTCGTAAAACAGGAGACATTTGTAAGAAAAGACACGACTGTCTGCCAACCTGGCGAGGGACTCATTTAAACCCGTTATAAAGTGGCTAAAGGTCAGATTAAAATATTCTCTGTCTAAACCAAAGAGAAAGCAACGCCAAAGCAAGTTCCACAACGTGAAGAATGCAGCTGGTGAATTTTTGACAGCTCAGTGCTCAGTGAGGGAAATGGAACATACCTGTATTCTAAGGTTACAGTGTTATACACCACTGTGTGTAACACTGTGTAATGTGTAACACTGTGTAACGCGGGTGCTGTTTGTTTGCTTTATAGTCATTTATAACAGCCTGAACCCTCACAATTAACAAAGAGTTAGGCGTTATGGGGCTCCCTATTTAAATCAGAAGCAAATTTCTTATCAACATATGCGCATATATCAGTATCATAGGTTCAGACAGTACACAATACAGTGTAAATGTATGTATATATATCTTTTTATTTATATAAATACATATATATATGTACATACACACACAAAGTGAAAAAAATAATCACAAGAATCAATAAAGCTTCGAGCCCACAGTACTTTTTATTATTCTTTTCTCAAGGCCATCGAGATTGTGGATTAAGAGGTGAAATTCTTTGAGAGGAAATTCCACCTTGAGACAACACTACCACAAGGTCTACATAATAAAGCCTGGTATCCATCATGAGGTCACACAGCAGTCCACTTCACACTGTCAAAACTCGAAAGACCAGAGCTGAGAAAGGTGTAATCTGGTTTTCACTGACCCGAAGGCTGGGGAGGTACTGTTTCAGTCCTTTGTATTGTCTGTTCTCAGTCTGCACATTTCTATGTCTATGATATTCAAGTAAACACCAGAGCGTAGCATTAGCTAACGGTAATGTACAATGATTATTATTATTATTACTATTATTGTCAGCATTACAGGCAGCAAAAATAAGAGTCTGTGATACATTTGAATAAGAGAATAGTCATAACCTGATGAGTATATGATTGTTATGATTAGCTGACTTCATGCTAAAGCTAAGGGTTTGCAACTATTTTGTAGCGATATCAAGATAGTTTGGTTTCATCTGAAACATTTCTCAGAGAAGTAAAAAATAGTATCATCAAACGTTTAACACAAGCCTAGGCTAGAGAGTCTTATCTTCACATTTTTTTTTCTTAAACATTCACACAACCTTGACATTTCTTATAAAAGCCCAAACTTTTAACGCGGAACAGAAAAACAAGCTTATTCCTGAACAGAGATAGATACTTAAAGCAAAGCATGAAATTTCCCCTTCTTCATGTCATGATGTTGCCATCACTGAATCATTAGTCACACAGAGGTACAGAGTAGCACACAGAGGTCATGGGAGGGGGGGGTTGGCTGACAAGTCCTGTGTGTATACCAGCTTTTTCCTTTGTTTTTCTTTCACTCTCTCCAAGAGTAACTGTTGGTTTTAAATCCCTACGGCTTTTTTTTTCTTCTTTGGCATCAGCGACAAAACTGACAAAATCATATGCAGTGTTTCAAAACGTTCGTTGCCACTGAAAAAAAAAAAAAAGGAAGAAGAGAGAGACAGAGAGAGGAGAGAAAGAAAGAAAGAAAGGAAGAAAAAAAGAAAACATCTAAATGATGAGATTAGCGTGGACAGGCTTCTAACCTCTGAATCCGCACACGTCTGAGAAGGTTGCGTAGACGAAAGGGAAATGGAAGAGAGGGGGTCTGCTTTCACACACTTAATGAGATGAAGCTAATGGGCTAATGGTTAGCGCTGAGGATATGTGGTTGTTTTAAAATGGGAAATAAATGACGAGGCCTACATACACAGAGGCGAGTAAATATAGTGAGTCTGTGATATGGTTTTTCAGGCATATCTTCTCTATAATTTCTGCCTCACACGGTGGCATTCATCATACTGTGTTTTCTTTTTGGTTTTGTTTTGTTTTGGTTTGGGTTTTTTTCCTTACAGACTTAAAAAGCAACACAAGGCAGGGGTGTTAATATCTTTGCATGATGCTGAATAGCTTTGTATGTCGCTATATGAAAGAGAAGAATATTGCTGTTTTCTGATGAATGGGAAAGATAACACGTGCAATTTTTTCTCCCGTCTGTTGTGACTCCGGTGCCATATACAGATCTTTTCAGAAATTTTCACAGCTCTTTCATATTGGAGAGTTTACCGAAAAAAATAAACCTGCTCGGAATATTAACACCGTCTTTCAGGTCCTTTGCAAATAGAACATTCAACAAATGTTCAAAGAGTACTACTAATGTTCAGTATTCAGTAAAAAATAGCTTTTTAAATATTTTTAAAATGGGAATCATTATGAATCATAGAGGTGTAATATGAGTGTGTGTGAAAGCTTTGTTTCATTCCGAAGGCTGAGAGGTGAGTTTTAATTGGATGATGACAAGGCCTGAACCGTGGCAAGGTCAGGTTTGATAACCGCCTGCTTTACAAAAATTATCCATGAAGGGTGGGGGTGGGGGGGGTGGGGGGGCGCGGCAATGAGTCACTACATTCATTTCAGCCTAAATGGGCAGATCAAAGTGCGTTTGTGAAGTCACAATCACAATATGTTTCATTTGGCCTTTACCTCCACATCGGCCATTCATCAGATTATCACAGTCAGATTATTACAGCGTACAGCCAAACTGGTCCATACCTCCACATCAGCCATTCATCAGATTATCACAGTCAGATTATTACAGTGTACAGCCAAACTAAGTTTATTTTTTTTTTTTTTTTTTTTTTTTTTTTTTTTTTTTTTTTTTTTTTTTTTTGTTTGTTTTTTTTTTTTTTAATTGTTGATACATACAGACATACATACACACACATGGGACACATAACATAGAACAAGACATCACATTGATCCTGTCACAGAGCCATTATGGTACAGTTGAAGAAGAAGAGGGGAAAGAAGAAGGAGGAGTAGATGAGGAGGAGGAAGAAAAAGGACAATAACAATATCAGCAATAACAACAACAACAACAACAACAACAACAACAATAATAATAATCATCATCATCGGTATAGTTATAACACTGAGTGATCATAAGTGATAGCAGTGACAATGATACTAGTAGGAAAGGTCAGTAATAATGATAATGGTAGTACTAGTAATAATAGTAATAATAATAAATAATAATAATAATGATAATAATAATAATAATGTAGTGATAGTAATGAAGCAGGAAGATAACATTTAGATACCATTAAAGGAAAAGGGGAGAAGAAGGAAGAAGGGGGAGAGAGAGGAAGAAAAAAAAAAAAAAAAAAAAAAGGGGGGGGGGTCAATTTGTTGGAAAGTTCAGAGCTACAAGGATGGGTTCCCAGGTGTTACTGAATAATTTGGTCTGTTTATTGTTTTTAGCTGTGATTCGTTCCATTGAGAGGTAGTCTGTTAACAGATTAAGCCATCGTGATATTGAAAGTTTGTGCCTGTATTTCCAGTTTAGGAGTATTGTTTTTTTGGCTATTGTTAAGGTGACAAGTATGATCTTGTGGTATTTGTGAATATGACTGATGGGTGTGAGATCTCCTAGAAGGCAAAGGGACGGGGACAGTGGAATGCTGTGACCCAGAAATTTGGAGAGTTCAAATATTATGGCTTGCCAGAAATTTTTGGTTGGTGTGCATTGCCAGAAAGAGTGATAATAACAATCTATTGTGTTGAGGGTGCATTGTGGACAGATATCTGTATTGGTGAAGCCCATGAGGTGCATTCTACGGGTGGTGATGTGTGTTCTGTGCATGACCTTATACTGGATTAGCTGTAGTTGGGAGTTGTTTGTCATGGAGAAGATGTTGCTACATATTTGTTTCCAGAAACTGAGATCAGTCTTAATTTTTAAATCTTTTTCCCAGTTTGTTATTGGTATAGGTAGTGCTTCTTCTTTTGGTGATGATATGTGTTTATATATTTTAGATAAAGGTTTCTCAGATGTTGAAATGGATGCTATCTTTTCTATTAATGGTGGTGGTTGTAAATCAATGTTGGAAAGTTGTATTTTATTTTTTAGTGCATTTTTAAGCTGGAGGTACTGTAAAAAGTTTGGTTGGGTCATGTTATATTTCTGTGTTAGTTCATGGATGGTTAAGAATTTATCATTTGCAAACAGGTGTTGTAAGTGGGTGATTCCCTTACTTTTCCAGGTATTAAATGTGAAGGCGGTCTTATTGATTAAGAAATCGGGGTTGTTCCAAATTGGTGTGAGTTTACATGGTTTAAGTGGGTGATTTGTGATCTTATTGGTTTTCCACCAAGCTTCCAGGGTTGTTGAAATGGTGATGACCTTATAGCAGTTATGTTTTTTGATTGATTGGGGTAAGAATGGCAAGTCTTTAATAGAGAATTCTTCACAAGCTGACTGTTCAGTTTCAAGCCAAGGATCTTGTTGCATGTCTGAATATGTCCATTTCATTATGTACTGTAACTGATGAGCTAAGAAGTAATGGAGAAAGTTTGGGGCATTTAAGCCACCAAGCTGTTTGCTTTCCTGGAGTGTTGAGAGTTTAATTCTTGGTTGTTTATTTTTCCAGTAAAATTTTGTGATTATTGAGTTTAGAGTAGAAAACCAGTTGGGTGTTGGGAAGACGGGAGTCATTGAAAAGAGATAGTTGATTCTTGGTAGGATTGACATTTTCACTGCAGCTATGCGGCCAGCAAGTGAGAGTGGTAAGTTATTCCAACAACTTAAACACTTTTCAGTGGTTTTAAGAATTGGTGTGAAGTTCAATTCAAACAAATCTGAAAGGTTGGAGGAAATATCAATGCCAAGATATCGAATGTTACCTGTAGGGATGTTTAGTGAGAGCCTGGGTGTCACAGCATTCCACTGGTCCTGGTTAACTGGGAGAATAATGGATTTTGACCAGTTGATTGAATATTCTGAGATGGCAGAAAATGTCCCAATCAGATTGAAAATGGCTGGGAGTGATGTAAGAGGGTTTTGTGCATATAGTAATAGGTCATCTGCATATAGACTGACTTTGTGGGTTGTGTTCAGAGTGGTGATACCAGTGATTTGGGTGTTTTGGCGGATGGCAGCTGCTAGGGGTTCAATAAACAGGGCAAATAGTAGGGGTGAGAGTGGGCATCCTTGTCTTGTACCTCTGTGAAGTGTGAAACGTTGTGAAATTATGCCATTTGTGATTACTGATGCTGTGGGTGAGTTGTACAAAATTTTAATCCATTGGATAAATGAATCCCCAAAACCAAATCTTTCTAATGTGGAGAATAAGAATGTCCAGTTAACACGGTCAAATGCTTTTTCTGCATCTAATGACAGGATGACTGTATTGTTTGTTTGGGTTTTGGCTATACTGATTAGATTGAATAGACGGCGCATGTTATTTGTTGAATGCCTACCTTTAATGAAGCCTGTTTGATCAGGGTGTATTATAGAAGAGATGACTGTTTCTAATCTCATAGCTAGTGCTTTACTGATGATTTTAATGTCTGTGTTAATGAGAGATAATGGGCGATAGCTTGAGCAGAGAGTTGGGTCTTTATTAGGCTTAAGGAGGAGTGATATAAGTGCTGTATTCATATGGGGTGGAATGACAGAGGAATGTTGAATTTCAGCGGTCATTTTTATGAATAATGGTGATATTGTTGGCCAGCCAAACTAAGTTTAACCATATCACCCCTTCACTGACATGCATAACCACAACAACTCTGACCAGCAAAAGCCCACAGTATCATCCTTTTTATGACAATTACACTTTAGACTTCTCCAAAAAGTCTGAGTGTAAATTTTACACATTTCTGTGTATTATCTCATTCAGTTCTACTATCTATCTGACTATCTGTCTAGCTATCTGTCTGTCTGTCTGTCTATCTATCTATCTATCTATCTATCTATCTGTCTGTCTGTCTCTCTGTCTGTCTGTCTATCTGTTTATCCATCTCTCTGTCTGTCTGTTTATCTATCTATCTCTGTTTGATCCGTTAGCATGACATTTATGAAAGAATTTCAAGTCTTGAAATGTATATCTGTTGTGTAGCTCTGCTGTCGCCATTGTGCACTGGATACACATAGATTATATTTGTCTGTGGTGCATTTCAGTATTATACAAGAAGTTACACTTTATTTTAGATCGTTTTGTAGGTACAAAGGGATATGTTTGGGTAATCCTACATGATTCATGTTTCACCCTAATTAGTTGTTGCTCATTCCCAACTTCATCTCCACCACTCCCACATTGGCCAGGGAAGGTCACAAACTACAAGGTGACCCCTTCAATACACGTGGAGACGCTAACTGCTTTTTTTCACCAGCCCACAGCCCACAGAGGGCTTCTCCTGGAAGCTATAACATGTGCAGAGGTTCACACAACGCTTCCTGCCAACCTGGCTCCCTGGACCAATCAATAGGAGTCACAATGACTGGGATTCGATCCTTCTCACTCACAAACACTATCAGTCACGTTCGTATGGATGCACCAGCCAAACCAGAAGCACCGTAGAGACCTGGATTCAAACCCAGGATTCTCTGATGGTAGGTTAGAGCTGCCTCACCCAAGAGCCCAAGTCCACCGTTGTCTGACCAGGTCCCAGTGACAGTCCTCTTTTATGTTTAACCATGTCAGTGTTTGTCTTTTCTTCTGAATGCATAAATTCTAAATGCATGTCTTGTCTAGCCCCTTGTTTTTAGATTATGAAGCAAGTGGACTATGCATTGAAAACTCCAGCTCCTACGCAAGCACTGGCCACTTCTACAGAGAGAAAACATGTTCGTATGTTCTATTCAAATTTATATATTCAACCATCCATTGTACTAAAAATTCATCCATGTTACTCTGCCTTGACCTAGACATATGCAAGCTATATTACATCGGCCAGTGTAGAGGATCTACCCACCACGCCACATTAAAAGTCTATGGAATTACAGTAACGTGTTCCTCTTCATTCATAAACACGCTGGAATGAAGGACCAAAACCGTCATTTCTTTACGTCATTTATGTCAGGTATCAGTTTTGTCAGTTATACTGTGTGTGTGTGTGTGTGTGTATATAAACACATACACATACATATTTATTTATTTATATATGTGTGTGCGTGTGTGTGTGTGTGTGTGTGTGTATATATATACACACACACACATACATATTTATTTATTTATATATGTGTGTGTGTGTGTGTGTGTGTGTGTGTGTGTGTGTATTTATTTATTTATATATGTGTGTGTGTGTGTGTGTGTGTGTGTGTTTAAGGACTCTATGGAGTATGCTGGGGAAAGGGTTTGGCTTTGTGTGGGAAGTCAACTGGTCAGATGAGAGAATGTAAAACTCTGGCTTTTTAGACCAGTCCAGCACTTTATATTCAGGCACCGTGACTGTCAATCTTACCCACCGAGAGATCAATAAATGACTACGAGGAAAAGGAAAACTTTACCCCAGGCTAGTGAATAATCAATACCTTGCTAGGTCTGCCTAATTAAAGTGACACATTAATGTATCTTTCATTGAAACATACCACAGAATGGGGGTAGGGAATGGGAGGAGGGTATTGAGTTTGGAGGGTTTGGGAGAACATTTGTTTCATAAAATGCTGAATTTAGGATTTGAATCAGGATCCAAGTGTTGCTGTACGCATGTAAAGACAAAAAAAAAAAAAATACAGGTTCTTTCTGCTTGGTGGTTTGAATTTGACCAGCCATACCACTGGCGAAATATATACTGTGGCAACTTCAGACTCATTGGTTGTTTAATGCCATACTCTTCCACACTGGAGACAGAGTGTTTGAAATATGTCCTTCACTACTAAAAAGAAAAGAGAAAAAACAAATCTTTTGAGACAATGTGAAATCTGTGGTGTTGATATTTTTAGCTCCGTATGATGGCTGCTTTTAAGTTAAAAGCAAATGTGTGACATTCTGCTTTATGCAAAAGATCACAGTTTCCTGTAACACTCTGGGATTCTATTTCCGTTTGTTTTCATGCATGTCCGACCTGCGGACTGCTTTCTAGCACCTCCACATTGGGTGTGTGCCTTTTCCTCTCTTTTTGCCTGGGATTACCATAGAAAGCATTAATACATAATTTATTGATGAGGTTACAATATGCAGCTCAAGCAGACCGAAGCATGGAGAAATCCCAGGAAAGTCCCTTACGTTGGCAATATGCTCTCACCACTGTGTTTTCATTTACACACTTCATACATACTAATACGGCTCTTTTTTTCTCTCCCAAAGCCTGGTTTATGAGTGCAGCCCAAGTGCGAGGCACGTGGCCAGTTGAATCAGTAACAAGCAGTGGGAGGTGCAGATCTCCGGGGGGAGAAGTTTGGAGCAGGGAGTCAACTTGGCCAAACACACTTAATGCAGGGGCTTCTGAGGAGACTAACCTGACAAACTAGTCCACTTAAGACATGGGTTTTAAGGACACTAACAAGGCTATTACACGTGTCTGCATTACCCGAGACAAGTGTAAAAAAACGTGTTGCGATGTGGACTCTCTCAGCCAATAGCATGGCATTAATTTGGTTATATTTTATGAATATCTTTTTTTCAAAGAGACCTATGATGTACCATCGAGAGATGCTCTTCATTATCTCTTCTTTCAGTTTCCCTTTCGTTCTTGAAGGTTGAACCAGAAGCTGAGACATTTGAAGTTTAATTTCAGAGCCACAGAGAGTAGGGGGAAGAGAAAAAAAATTCTGATGCTGCGTTTAATTCTGGGATGAGTGGATTTTTTCATTTCATGCCCGATAAGATCAGAGAACAGGTGAGGCTAGCCCTCGATCTTTTCCAGGCAAACACCAATCAATTCCTTTTAATAGACCCGGGTGTAGGTACAATTTCACGACTGATGAGAGCGATATCCCTGACTGTGAGGGTCGCCTGGCTGACCCAACAGTTCCCGCCCAGTACGTTTTGCAGGATTAGCGACCAATTTAGAGCATTGCTTTGGTGCTAAATAACACGGGCCGAGCGGCGTCGATATCCATGCTGATATAAAGAACCCATCTGTGTAAACATCGCGCGTCTTTCGCCGGAGACAGCTGAACGATTGCACGAGGCGGCTTCGAAACGTTTTGCGCAAAGTAAATTCGTCACAGTTTCTTTCGCTTCAAAATGAAACCATGCTGTGATATATGAAACAGAAGGCCTCTCTTGTTTCTTTTTTCCTTGTGTGAAAAGTATATCTAGGCTGGTTAATGCAAGTTCAGGCACACGAGACATTCAGGAGCAAGATATGGAGAAATGGAGAGAGCCACAATCCAGGCTAGCAGTCACTGCTCTTGTTTTACTCCAGTGGTTCTCCCACCTTCCATTACAACATTGGACACTGAGGTGGGGAGTGGGGGGTGGGGGGGGATGGAGGGAGGTAAGGGGGAGGGTGATAGAATTCTCCCCACAATGGGCTCTCGGTACAGACCTGTCTGTTAGGGAGCTAAATGACAAGCGAGATAGTGTAAGAGGAGAAAATATCTGGTAATTGATTAGAGGCGTAGGGACTGAGCCTTCATTTGTGAAAGTGCTGGAAGGGTTCAGGGTCCACATCCCCGCTGCCTCGCCTTAATTCTCAGAGAATGGAAAGTCATGAGCAATTGATACACTCCGTTAGCTCTTATCGTGGTGAGTGTGATCGGATGTAGCCTTAGGGGCATTTTATACAGTTTAACACGGGAACATAAAAAGGTAATGTTCTCTGTGAGATGCCGGATTAAATGGCACTGGGCTCAGAATGTTTCTGATATGTGACTGGGTAGAAGAAAGAGGGAAAAAAGGAAGAAGAAGAAAAAAAGAAGAAGATGAAGAAGAAGAAAGAGAGAAAAAAAACAAGCATGCAGTCATTTTTTAATCTCTGCCTGGCGGTTATGCCCAGTGGGTTGGGTATGAGTGCAATAAACAGAGTATATGAGAAATGCTTGACTGTTTATTGAGTGCCATCTGGCACACTAAAACAGTGAAATCAACTCAGTGCGAGCAAGGCTTTTATCTCATTAAGAAGAATGACGGGGATTCACCTGAGTGCCACTTGAGATGTGAAAACAAGGAGAACGGTGTTAACGTAAAACTGTGAAGGGCTACTCAGCTGGACACTGCTGTTACAGCACCTCATCACGCACAGGAAAGCATTAAACGAAAAAAAAAAAAAAAAAGAAGAAGAAGGAAAACGTAGCTGCAGACATCAATGAGGGGGCCCAAGCATCAATGAAGGGGCCCAAGCATCGATGAGGGGGCCCAAGCATCGATGAGGGGGCCCAAGCATCAAGGGAGAACCAGAGAGCCCTGGAAGAAAGTGGGCAATCCCAAAAATGTGTGAAATTAGCAATGACGTTCGTGTGAATAAGACTGAAGGTGTTTTGTTTTGTTGCTGTTTTTGGTCTATGATGAATGTCAGAGAAAGTGTGTTGGGGAGTTTAGAGTCGTATAATGTTCTGTAGTGAGAATAACAATAACTTCACGCTTCTGTATGAGTTTTGTGTGTGACTGAAACAAAGAAGGGTGGGGAAGTGTCATTTAACAAAATGAAGGCATGTGTCATAATCATACAAGTTATATCTGGAGAACCTCTTAGTAAAACCCTTCAGTTCCTCCCACCAGTGGGCGGAGTTATATTTATGAGTCATTGGTATTCCATTACCAAACAAATACAACAGATGACATGAACACGAAGTTTCTTCAAAATTGGATGGACTGTGAGGGGTTTATACAGATGTCCCTGTTTGTGCGGTGTTTCCTGCGAAGTGAATGGTCTTGAGAACTGACTAATCCAAGACAAGTGTATATGGAATCACTGATTTTCCATTGTCATGCACTTGAGGTGTCTTTTAAATTAGACAGCTTATGAAAGAGTTAAGCATCACTTCCAGTTTGCATGGAGTTTCCTGGAAATTACGTGAAATTATGTGCTGGAATTGATGTCTGAAATATCAACTTTACTTCACAATTACAATATGGACTAGTCAATGATTCGACTCACCAAATTTGGTGAGAACTGGACAAATCGTGCAGAAAGAGGACAAAAACAGTCCAGTTCCCATAAAATTCAGAATGACAATCCTTATTCCCAATATGAAAGAATCATAAGGAATGCTGAGTAGTTGTTACTGATCATACAAACTAAACCATTGCATAAAACAGGGGCTTTCAACCTTTTTCGACATGCCCAACCGTCTGTGATTAGTACCACACATACCCCCCGCATTCCAAAGCCCAACCGTCTGTGATTAGTACCACACAAACACCCTGCATTCCAAAGCCCAACCGTCTGTGATTAGTACCACACAAACCCCCTGCATTCCAAAGCCCAACCGTCTGTGATTAGTACCACACAAACCCCCTGCATTCCAAAGCCCAACCGTCTGTGATTAGTACCACATACCCTCCGCATTCCAAAGCCCAACCGTCTGTGATTAGTACCACACATACCCCCGCATTCCAAAAGCCCAACCGCCTGTGATTAGTACCACAGAAACCCCCCGCATGCCAAAGCCTAACCATCTGTGATTCGTACCACACATACCCCTGCATTCCAAAGCCCAACCATCTGTGATTAGTACCACATACCCCCACATTCCAAAGCCCAACCGTCTGTGATTAGTACCACACAAACCCCCTGCATTCCAAAGCCCAACCGTCTGTGATTAGTACCACATACCCTCCGCATTCCAAAGCCCAACCATCTGTGATTAGTACCACAGATACCCCTGCATTCCAAAGCCCAATCATCTGTGATTAGTACCACATACCCTCCGCATTCCAAAGCCCAACCGTCTGTGATTAGTACCACACAAACCCCCTGCATTCCAAAGCCCAACCGTCTGTGATTAGTACCACACAAACCCCCCGCATTCCAAAGCCCAACCGTCTGTGATTAGTACCACATACCCTCCACATTCCAAAGCCCAACCGTCTGTGATTAGTACCACACAAACCCCCCGCATGCCAAAGCCCAACAGTTTGAATCTAAATCTGCAAAGGTCATTGGCACTGAGGTGACATATCACTCAACCTTTCCACCTGCTTGCCTCAACAAATGGGATCCCCCATCCAGCTAGGCTATGCAAATTACCTAGAGCCTGAATTATTCAAAAATGATCATTTACATAATGTTCAGTCGTAAACTAGGGAAGAACATCAATGAATTTACTGCATGGGTGAATACTGTTCGTGCTTACAAATACCCAGACAGGAAATAAAGCAAAGATTAATTGAATTGAAGGCAGATTGGAGGATATTTTTCATTTGTCATGTTGATAGAATAATTACCAGTCTAATCTTCAAAGGAAGCAAATATTATAGGGTGGAGGGGGTGGGGTAAAAAAAACACTGCCTTCATTATCAGTGAATGATAATATCCTACATAATTCTTTTTTGGTGCACAAGCTCTCCAAATTTGAAACACAGAGAGAGAGAATTCATATTGTTCTGAGGCACTGGATCAATATTACATCGATCATTAACACCAACGTTAAATTAGTTAGAAATGTATCTGCACAGCCCTGCCGTTTTCTCATTAATTATTGATTAATAAATCCAATGAGCACAGAAAACGGTACAGGGAAATGAAGGGCATCGTTTTAACATAAAATACCACGTGCGTTAAACATCTGAGATGGAACAGAATAGAGTCTATTCTTTAATCTTGAGATTAAAGAATGTTTATTCAGCAGATGTAGAGAGGAATGTTGTATGTAATATATGTACTAAGTGACGCAGAGTTGAGAACATGCAGTGCGGTGACGTCATGCCTGGGAGACGGAGCTGAAATGAATTCCTGGCATGTCAACCGAAGTTGCTATGGAAGCCAAAAAAGAAAGTGAGATAGATTGCTTATTGAAATATTTCGTGTGGAAAATTCAACTCCCCGTCATAAATTAATCCTTTCATTTTAAATGCTTCTTCTAGCACTGGATGAAAAAGTGCGGGCAATCATTTTCTTGAATTACGGTCCTGGGACATCAGTTCTACCTCTGGCCAGTTCACTCTCATTTCATTTCAGTGTTTCCGAGAACTTCACAAGTCAACTATTCACACGGAGCTATTTCATACGTTACAATATCTCTCAAACAGACCAACACACTATCTCCGCTGAACTTGACACAGAACAAACTGAACAAAATATTCTACACTAAACACTCATCGTACAGTATCGCCCAGTATAGCACAACCTCATCAACACAGCTGGAACTGAAACCACCAAAGAAAAATATGTCAACCAAATTATTTTCTCCACCTAAATGAACACTCAGTGACCTTTGATCTTAAAAACTCATTCATCAGTCTTTATTACTGTGCTCTATAAGTTATAGTTATTTATCTGTTCCCTTAAACTCAGGTAAATTCAGCCCGTCTTTACTTTGGCTTGGCTCTTTATATTTGATAATAATTGGTAATATTCCATAGCTAAAATTGCCCTATTTTCTTCCCTCTGAATCCATATAACTTGCAAATACTATCAGACCATAGGTATGTTGTATCAACCTGATAAGTAAATGGCCATGTTTGTAGTTTGAAATGTACACTTCCAGCTTGATGACTTTCAAAATCAAGCAGAGGAAATGTTCCCCGTTCTCCAAACACAGAATCCCGATTTGCCTCAACACTTTACGCCTCAACCCTCTTACAGTAATTACTGTGCTAAGGAAAGCGCAGACCATAAACTAAACCAGACCTTACGCTTATTTTATTATACAAAGCATCGACACAAATAGGGTCAGGAGCACCTGAATAGAAAACAGCTGCAGTGAAATTTCTTCTTTTCGTTTTAGTAGCGGTGCCACCTGTGCGACGGTGCGGCCCTGGAATGAATTCACTTCATTAATTACACCGGCGCGGTTCTCCTCTCCTTTTCTGCCTGGCCTGCAAGACGTAATGTTCATCTGGAAGGCTTTCAGCACGGCAATCAATACATCAACCTGGGTTTATAAATGATAAATCTATATTTCTAAAACATTCTCCTTTCCTAATGTATTCCGTTGGCTCGGGACCAGGCGTGGGCGAGAGACATATGCAGATGTTGGACGTTTGCACGGTATGTTCAGCTGTAATACAGCTTCATGGCAAGATGAACATGTATCATTCGTTCTGCAGATTCACTCACCACATAATCAGAACTAAAGGAACGCTTGGATTCCCACTAAAGACAGAAGGAGAAAAAAAAAAAAACACTTGAAAATGCTAGCATTCTTCAATAATGCATCCTCTTTAATAATCTCCTGTCTTACCGCAACAACTAGAGCATCTATAACAAGTTCACTTCAAGAAGAGTAGGCTTATATAAAAAATGAAAGAGCGGAAAGGCAGAGAAGGGGGGAGGGGAGGGAAGGGAGAGGGTTGGAGGGTGAGGCACCCAAAAAAAGATTTTCCTGTTTCAGCATAATTGCTGATCTCAACGATACTGTGATGAAGAAAATGGCATTCCCAAATGGCCAGTCTAAGTGCAAAAATATGGGATAGAAGGAGAAAAAAAAAAAAAAACCCTAATTATCTGCATCCTGCTCTGGAGGTCCCGTCCAGCACAGCTCCCTGCTGCCCCCTGCTGGACGGGAAGCTCACAGGGCTGGATGTGAAATGGGTCAGTCCAAGCATTGGCTGTTACTCACTGTTCCCTTTATCTCACGGTCAGTTCTCAAGTTCTCAATCATCAAATGTTAGTCGACATTCTTCCTGATATGTCCCCCTGAATCTGGAGGGTGACTCCCAAGGGAAAAAAAAAGAAAAAGGAAAAAAAAAAAAAGTTAAGCTCTGAGGGTATTACCTGTGTGTTGCCTCATATCATATCAGACACTTTTCTATAGTCTTAAGTCACATTACGGCTGAAAGCCATCCAGAGGAACAGACTGCGACAGTGAAAGGATGACGGGGGGCTTACGCTGTGTTGTGTGTCTGAAGAGGACATGTCACTTGTATTTGAGGACAAGCAATGGTTTCTGATTGAATTTCCTCGAGAAACCACTGAGCCTCAGTGAATATCCTAAAGTTCAACGTATCATTATATTATATTATAATTATAATATGAACTGAGATTCTCTGTTCAAAGGCACAATCCTGTGGAGTATAGACGGCCCATTCACAGGGAACAGTCCCAGCAGCTGTGAGCTATACAGTCACTTAATGCAGTAGCATGCGTGGATTACCATCCAGTAAACACCAGGTGGATCAACCACTCCAGAAAAGAATAAACACGTCTTTAAATCATCTCCCACGCACGGTTCGCCCCGCTGTCCATGAATCTGGTACATTCTGAAAGATCCAATTTGTCATATATAAAGAAAAGTGCCTTTTATTTGCTCTAAAATGCTAATAGCCAATAAGTCAGGTTATCGGTTTATTAGACTTTACTGGAACTTTTATTACCTACTCCATCCACAGGCTTCCATCACAGCCTATATGAAGCTGCCAACAGCAAGTCATACTAGACCGTAGATCATCCAGCCAAAGCCACGCTGACAACACAGGAAACCCACCGATGCCAAAGTTTCATTTTGTAGTGCATGTAGTTACGTCATTCGTGCATATCAAACAGTGCTGTCTCATAAAAGCATACAGCGCCTCATTTTTCTCCGTCTCTCTCTCTCTGTTAGGAGAGGTTCCGTCTGTAATGTAATGCACCAGTGTGGTTCACGCCTTCTAAAATTACAGCTTCACTCACAGCATTCATTCATCTCACTGGGTTTTGCACGTGCTCGTGTTTCTACCATGTTTATGTACATTAACGTGAACGCGCTGCCTTAAGCCGTGCTTTGGGACGGACGAGGGACGGTGAAAGAAAAAAAAAAAAAGGATCGCAGCAGTTGTTTAGCGTGCGCCGTAAGGTTTAACTCAGCCGTAAGCCTTCTAAATTCACAGCAGTCTCACTCACAACATTCATTCATCTGATAGCGTTCTGGTGTGTGTGTGTGTGCGCGCGCGCACGTGCAAAGCTTTACATCGAGTTTGTGTATATTTGTCCTTACACCGAAGGGATGATTAATGAAAACAAACCATCTTAAATTGTGCTTTAAGACAGAGGAGAAAAGGAAAAATGAGTGCAAATCCCATGAGAGAATGAAATAGAGAAAAGGAGAGAGAGAGAGAGAGAGAGAGAGAAGCTGGATGTCTTCCCTGGAGACTGGTGAAGGAGAGGCAGTGAAATGAACAGACTTAGTCGTGTTGCAATGCTGCAGCGGTGCTCATAACAACAACGGCGACTTGTCTCTGATAGAAGCCTGGGTTGCGAAGCCCTCAGAGGACGCAGACGGGCTGCTGCCGTCTCCGGGAAAGCCGCGCTCCATTCAAATTTACCTCACCAACGGTGTTCAGGTGCGCAACGCAACACCAAACTCACACAAACCTATTTTCTTTCTATTGAGAGCAATTTAGAAATCAACACAACCTGAATTACTGGTGGCAACACCATGCAGGGTTGTGCTGCTTTCCCGTTACGATGGTCCCCAGAGTGTCTCTCTCTCTCTCTCTCTCTCTCTCTGAGAGAGATGGAAGACAGAGCCATCTCGGTTTTGGCTTCATGCCGTTAAAACTGGGCTCGGGCTATGAGTCAGCGTGCCTCCCCATCAGCCGCGTGCTAAAGCTGAACACAAGACAACATTGGAAAATGCTTTACCAGACGTTGAGCACCGGGTCTGCTTTGGCCACCCATGCCTGTATCTGGAGCAATTGATTACAGGACGGTGAGGGGGGCTTTGTCTGAAAATGTCTTGTTGTATGTGAAGGCCCGCGTATGTGGTCATCACTTGCTCCCAATTCAGGTAGTTGAAGGTTGGAGAGGGGGGCGGGCAGAGGGGTATTGATTTTTTGGGGGGGGGGGGCTATATTGCCTGATACAAGGCAATACAGTTTTCAAAGGTGCGCCTGGATTCCAATTTTAGGGCTCGGACAGCTGCTTATATGGGCTATGTTTTACGCCAGCGCTCCGCGGATCGTCTCATCCCAGCGCGGACAGATGGCTCTCGCTCTTCTCTGATTGTTCGCCACAGTCCTCCATCAGTCAGGCGAAAGGAGCTCCCCACAATCAGCCTTCCCGCCCCAAAAAAAAAAAAAGTCTTCTCTCTCTCTCTCTCTCTCTCTCTGCTCATCTGATGAAAGAGTTAAAGGGGGCAGGAAGTGTCTGGCAAATAGAAAAGTCCTTGCAATCTATTCAGAGAAGAATTCATTATGTCCGCTGTCCAGGCTCATTTGCAGAGGACTGAGATAATGGGCGTGAAGGAGTAACCTGGGCAACATGGATTAAGCTGTTCCTCACAACTCGCAAGACTCACTGATAAGAACAAGGGAGAGATCTGTGAGATGGCCAAATGAATTTATCAAAAAAAAAAAAAAGAAAAGAAAAAAGAAGGAGAAATAGCATGCAAAACAAATGAACGCACCACCAGAAGTTTACTGTGTCTTTGGAGTGGGGTGTGGGGTGTGGGGTGGGGGGGGGGTCGACCAGAATCTGTTTTTGGAAACGTCAAGAGCACAGTGCTGGAGCAATTATTTAAAAAGTTCACTTACATCCTATAGAGTCCCTCTGAACAGTATGCCAGCAAAAAAAAAAAAAAAAAGGAAAATAGCTTTTCCTAAGATTAGCATAAGCTACATAATAATTTAGGTCAATGAAAAGTTTTTCGTTGAAGATTTTTTTCATCCACATATGCCAAGTTTGTTTTATTTTATTGAGGCTCCAAAAGGAGGCATCTCTTAGACCTTGGAGGTATACTGAGGGTATCTCTTTTATCGACAAAGATTTCTCTTTTAACACGCCCGAAGCTCCACAGCCTTATCTGCCCTTTTGAAAGGTCTTTCAAAGAAACCGTATTCAGTCTGCGCAGTTACAGTAATATTACAGCTACAATGAAAAAAGACTGATGAAAACTATAAGCATCCAAAAGAACAGTGCTCACATTCCTTGCTAATTCACACAGAGCATTTTCACTAAAACAGTCATCTAAAAAAAAAAAAATACACTGAAAACACAAAATTGTCCCGGCGCTAACGCTAGACTAGCTAACGCTAGACTAGCTAACGGATCTTTCCAGATCACTCCAGACGGAGTTTAACCGCCGAGACCCTGCTGGACCTCTCTGGTTGACACTTTGTTTTAACATCTGGGCCGTGGTGCGTGGCTAGCTGATGACGGTGTCACTGAAAAAGCGGGTTTCTTTAAAGAGATGCGTACGCCATCTCTTTAAACAGGGACCTGTTCCCATAACCATGTGGTAGCTGTTGGCCATTCATCCTCTCTCTCTGACCCAGGACATGAAAACAGGGAAGAGAGAGGGCTTCTAAAAGGCCAGTGTCCTGCCAAGACCGGAAATTAGGCATTGTATGGAGTTAATGAAACTGGAGGCAAATCAGTTAATCCCAATCTTTAATGGAATTATGCAATCAGAGAAGGACTCGCCACCTTTATGGCTGGTGGATTTTATTTATTTATTTATTTATTTTTGTCGCGTAAGCAGCGATCCTGCTGAGGAAGGTATTGCTTGACAACATGCGTCTCAACTCTGGGTAGACTTGATCTTTTTCCTAGTGGTCATTTGAATGAAGCTGATCTCCCTCTATTTATGGTTAATGGCCAGCTCAAGGGGGCGGGGATGGCTCTTCCCCATTACCGTGGCCACAGCGATCCTGCACATTAATCTCTGAGTTCGCCTAGCCTCCAGACAACCAGGCTGAGAATATGAGAACTGTTACTATAGGCACTTTGCAAACCTTTTTCACTGCAATGTGTGAGCATGTGAGTCAGTGATTCTCTCTCTGTCTGTGTATATGTGTGTGCACATGTGTGCATGTCTGTGTGTCTGTGTGTGTGTGTGTGTGTGTCCATGTGTGTGCATGTGTGTGTGTGCGCATGTGTCGGTGCATGTGTGTGTGTGTCTGTGCATGGGCGTGTGGGTGTGTGTGAGTGAGTGACTGTGTGTGTGTGCATGTGTGTTTGTGTGTGTGTGAGTGTCTGTGTGTGTCTGTGGTTGTGTGTGCATGTGTGTGTGTGTGTGTGTGTGTGTGTGTGTGTCTAGCCGCGGCCTGTGCAGCTGGTTGAGAAATGAGAGCTGTGAGCAGCAGCGTGCCGGCAGGCCACTCTGCTTCACAGAGCCACTGGCCAAAGGGTTTGATTAAGCAGTGCTTCAGATCTTCTATTCCCCATGACATTTCTGACATTTTACAACCATTCCTCTTTTCTTATTACCCAGAGGAAAACAGAAAAAAAGAAGTAAAGGTTATTAGGGTTCTCCCACACTCTCTCTCTCTCTCTCTTTCTTTCTGTCTCTCTCTGTCTGTCTCTCTCTCTCTCTCACCATTGTTAAAGTACAACTAAGACCTCTGTTTGCATGAGATCTCATCAAACATTCCTCTCTCATGTTTGATTCCTTTATTAGTCCGAGAGCAGGTCCAGTCAATGGTTATTGGCTGAGACGATCTGCTCATCGTGCATAGGGAATGAGAGTACTTTACTCACTTGGTCTAAATTTAAGCATTTAGACTAAATCAATACATAATTTCACAGACAGAATGGTATGTGATTGGGTTTATTATCTTGATAATGGATAATTTAGGGTTGAAGGAAACAATTTGAATCATAATAGCAGACCGGGACGCATGATAATGCTCTTTCTGTTCTACACCCATGGCATGCCATGCAATATTCATCTCACTGTCTTACACAGAGAAAGACAGAGTGGAATCTTTTGGACTGAGTTACGTCTAAATTAAATATGCATTGTGGAGTACGCAAGAGGAAAAAAATACTGTGTAAATTGCCTGGCAACACCACGGGTAATAATTACATTAGGGATCTAGCAATTCACCATCATAAAGAAAAACAGAGAGAAATTAAGGGGCTGATTTAAGCTGTGAGAGTATTCGCTGCAATAATTATTCTGCTTTTGTCAAAATGTTCCATTTGGAAATTCTTTAGTGCCAATGGTTGCATTTTTTCCTGTTTTCTTTCTTTTTTTTTTTTGTCTGTGGATAGAAACCCTGATGTAGTTTACCATGCAGCATGTTCTCCTGCAATACTGCAAACAACTGCACACCATTTTACAGTTCTATGCCAGTAACAATCCTAAACAGACCCCTCACAAAGTCCCCTCAACACTGAACACATAACTTTTCACAACCAGAAAACCTTCTATCAGTTCTTTAGTATGCACTCAGTCTAGTTATTTCCAACTTCTGTACTATTCATTAACATTTTTTAACCTAAATGTTGTTTTAAAACAGAGGATCTATTCTTAAAGGTAGCACATGCTACACCTGTTTAACTGGCCCAGAATGGACAAAATGCTCCTGTATACTTAGCATCAGGCTGGTCTCTCTGGGCCAGTGGACTAGAGTATTCTCTCTAACACACCACTGCTGCCTTCAATGTGTCTTCAACTCACAGTAGAGGATAAAATGATTTCAACTCAACTCAGAGTAGAAGATGGAATGATTTCAGCTCAAGCCAAAGCTTCAGATCATCTCAGTCTACTCCCACAAGCAGCTAAAAAGCACCAGTGTGGTGTGTGTGTGTGTGTGCATGTGCGCGCGCGCGCGTGTGTGTGTGCAAGCGTGACAGAGAGAGAGAGAGAGCGAGAGAGAGAGAGAGAGATTATGTGTCATGTGTGCACACGTGTGTTCACGTATGTGTCTGTGTGTTTTGGCATGGGTGTGCGCGTGCGTGTGTGTGTGTGTGTGTGTGTGTGTGAGAGAGAGAGAAAGAGAGAGCAAGAGAGAGAGAGAGATTCAGAGGAGGCCGCCTCTCTCTGGGTGCTTTCACACTCTGACTGCATGTCTTGAATTATATACCAAACAGAGAGTATCTGTGGCCTAGATGAGCATGTGTGGGTGTGTAGGGAGGACATTATTGAGTAAAAGCAGTAAAAGAGAGGATAAGCCTTGCTTGGAGTGGGCGGTGTGTTTTATTCAAGCCGGGAGACTTCACACTGCATCACAAACCACGACATTAAACAAAAGGGACTGTGATCGCATCAGAATAAATCCTAACTCACACAGCAAGCACGGCACAAAAGTAAAACACGAGAGAGATCACATTCATTGGCAGGTTTCATATGAAAAAACCGAGCCCAAATTCACAGAGGGCTGCAGTTCTCTGCAGGGGTTAAACGTCTGGTTTGGTGTTCGTAGACATGACAGAGCTCAACCTACTGGTCTGCAAGGCTACGCAAACAGAGCAAAGATCACCTCAGCTCCTCTAAGTCAAAAAGGAGTCGACATATCACAAAGGAATTAAATTAGCATGAGGTCAATCAACACATGCCATGCTAGTAAGTCTGAATCATTCTCACTTGGGCAACAGCACTGTGAATCTTTTATATTTATATTGCTTATGTTCGGCATGTTGGCATCAATAGTGAGAATTACGTGTATCTCAATCATTCAAATCTGACTTTTAAAAAACTGAACGAAAAAATTCCTTTAAAAAAAAAAAAAATCTTCGGAGTTACACGCATCCTACTTGGTGGGGTAAACTGAGTATGCAGCCACCAGCTGTCAGAGATCTCAACAAGTCTCTTCATCCAAATGTGTTATACCCCCCCCCCCCCCCCCCCCCCCCCCACTACCATTCTAGCCGTGTTACTAACCGACACGTCATTTAAACACGCTTCAGTAAGACGCTGTAAACAGCATGAATTCACTTAATCAAATACAAATTCTTGTTTTCCATTAGGATTGTTCACATTTAGACTCACACTTAGATTTACATTGATTCACTTGGCAGATGCTTTTATCCAAACCGATTTCCATAATGAATACGTACCATACATGCACAGCGATGCGGACATTACAAAGCGACCATCCTAGAAAGCAAGCGCTGTACTTATAAGTGCCGTTGTGCAGTTGTGAGCATCATGCGACGACGGTTACTAATGATAATTATTCATTTTGATAATTAATAACTAGCAGCTGTGTCGAGTTACAATCATTGATACACTCTGAAAGAAGCACTGACATGGGCCAACTATATATAAAAAAAAAGAAAAGAAAGAAACATTATGGTCTGCCAACAGTCTTAGCCCTTGTGCAATATTGAAGTTAAAATTGTCAGAAACACACTACTTGCTACACTAGAGCAGATACCGACAGAACTAACGAGCCTTTCCACGCATGTAGAGTTTATTTCAGAATGTATTTACAGAGTCAGCGGTCATTGTCGTGAGCTGTGGTTTTATGGGGAAAGAGTCACCAGCTCTGCCAGACTGATCCTCTAGCGCCATCTCATGGTGAGTGGCTTAAAAGAGCACAGGATTTCACTGGACAGCTCTGTGCACAAGTGCCACACACAAAAACAGTCCCTCCATTTAATCGTTCGCGTCAGCTAAGCGTTCGTCTTATTGACGGACAGCCGATTCCACTATCCTGCAGAGAATAGCCATAATCGCCTTTAGCGAGCGGTTGAGTTGAGGCTATAGAAATGCAAAGCAGAGCAGATAAATAGCTGAGCTCAAGACCCCTTTCTCCGACACCAGCAAAATTGGCTCCACGAATGCATATATATATATGTGTGTGTGTGTGTGTGTGTGTGTGTGTGTGTAGGCTATATATATATATGTATGTATGTATGTATGTGTGTGTGTGTGTAGATAGATATAGATATAGATATATACATGCAGTCTACTTTAAAGTGGAGCTCTCAGTTTCAAAGACAACAGTGTCTGTCCTTCCTTTCAGACTCACTGCAGTCCTCAAACCATACCACTGATTACTCTCTCTCTCTCTCTCTCTCTCTCTCGTTCTGAGAAGGCTCTTGGTAAACTGGAGGCAGTTTAAGAATTCTCCTAGGCCCTCTGTGATGTCTCGTTGACACTTCAAATGGGTCTCTTTCATCTCCTCCTGTCAAACTTAGCCTTCATCTGTTCTCTTCTTTGCTCTTAATCCACCTGTCGTGTGAGGAAGTTACTCATACCATCAGCTTTTCCCCCTCACGTCTCTGTGACCCCTCTCCACACACAGTTAAGAGTGAAGATCACATAGATGACTCAATGCAGGACCGACTGAGCCACTGATTCACTGACTGACTGATTCGTCATTCATTCGTTCGTTCGTTCATTTTGGGGGGTTGTTTTGCTAAAGTTAACTTTGTTCATCGAAGGTTTCAAGGCTGCATGTTTCACTCAGTAAAAAACAGAATTACAAGCTTCAGATGATTTTGAGACTTGTCGTTTATGTTGCATGTAAATTGTTCTGGATATTGAAAGATTAAGGGAGAACTTTGAAGGGAAAGTGGAAACACTTAAGGAAGAGCTAGCTAGTCATGTAAACAATGCAGTGCTGACATTATCACAAATAATTAATCTCTCTGAACAACCCAACATCACACATTTACAATGTTCTGACATATTTCAGCATCTCTCTATATGATAAATTGCAGAATTTACACATAGCTTTTCACATGACTTTGTGACATTCACGCGCTGTCAACACAAAGGCCCATGTGACAGAAAGGCGGGGCTTTAGGTCTAATATGTTTCCATTTTCTACTTTCCATGTCAGAGGGTCAGACCAATCACCATTCTGTTTAGCTTCAAGCTCCATGATGGTGTTAACAGTCAAACGTGTTGGCCTGCATCTTTCTCATCCTCAGGAAGAGAAGTCTAAAAACACTGAATACCACCACATCATCATCAATTTTCAAACAGCTCCCCCTGCTGGCTGCCAGCAGCACTGCCATTCAGCAGTCCCACACAGCAAGGCATGCTTTCAGTCTAAAGTATGGCTCTATGGACTCTTGTCATTTTTAACTGAGCTCAGTTAACAGCTATGGGCCAATGCTCATTAAACAGGTGAAGATTACCATCTCTGTACCAGTGCCAGTTACAGGTGTACTGGCAGTAACACCCGTAATGCCACCTTCAGCATGGCATTGAAGTGAAAAGAATTGTGTAAATAAATCTTTTAACTGAAGAACAGAAGTGGGTATTAGCATTGCTTCGCTATCCATTCAAGCTAAAGCTGTAAAGCTCTACTCATTTAAAACTTAAACGTTGTGGAAAGTGCTGATATTCAAGGACAGGCATAAAAAAAAAAAAAACAAAAAAAAAACAACAACAACACTGAGTAACAGAAATGGTAAGATATGCGGTTTGCTATAACCATTAAATTCACCCCTTGACATCTGGCTATGGTTTCATTCTCTGTCAATACAACACGCATACATAAGTCATACAAAAGCTTTGAGTTCAGGCAGGGAAGGAAGCAGGGGGAGCCGGTATAGCACATCTCGTATTCAACTTCTCCATCGCATCTGTTGTCTGTCTTAAGACAAACTAATCCTCAGTGGGTATGAATGTTAAACAGAGCTCTTGAGTCGTTTAGGTATTCAGTCAATATCAGTGTCTCTCTTCACATCACTTTTGATCCTGCGCTCATCTTGCCGACCTCTGGCCTTCCTCCTTATGCCGTTACTCCTTTTCCTCCTTTTACTCCTTCACTGCGGCTCGGCTGGTCAGGCGCTTTCCACGGCAATAAATTATCTTCCCAGTCCCTTAGTGTCTCCCAAGCAAACCTTTTTCCTCCACAAATTCAAGAGCTCTGTGCCTTTTTAAGTTTATTTATTTAGTTTTGTTTTTTTTTTATTATTAATGCAAACGGTTGACTGTAAAACTCAGCACCACATGTTTGTACATTTATCAAAAGGTTTTGAAAGTAACTCACATGTTTGGATTTCACACATACCCAGACCTTGACAGACATTCTTTCCCCCCTCCATGTGCACCCCCCACCCCCACCTCACCCCCAGTGTGCAAACACACACACACACACACACACACACACACACACACACACAAGATTTTCTCCTTCACTCCCAGAACTCAGCTCTCTGTGCTAAACACACTCTCCCTGTCAGGCTTTGGGAATGACATAGCCTTTCAAGCACTGTCGAGCACGCTCTGTTTTTTTCTCCTCCTTTTTTAATC